>NC_134825.1:69104237-69275508 GCF_004210375.1 Tachypleus tridentatus
GCCATACAATGCATGCTGCAGAGATTTGGTGTTCCAAAAGATCTTTTGTAGGTTTATTTTTTCAATAGAATTGCTTCATAAGTTTGCCTATCCTATGGACTACATTGGTAAAACACAATGGGATAGTTGCCCATCCCTGCCATGTCTTGTATTTAATGAATTGGTATGGTCTGCTGATGTAGATGACATGATATCTTCCAATCTGTAACATAAAAACAAGTGGGAGTGAGATGTCAAAATTGCACTTCACCCCATCAATTGGGATCCATCATCCTATCTCCATGTGAATGTTGGTTCCTTGTAAGTGGGTTTTCAATTTAGAATTGAACCAATCATCATAAGTCCTTATATATTAGAAATGTCTATATTCCTTCCTCGTTTAAACTGCATCATTGCTGTGGGTCACAATGAAGGTAATTGTAGACTGTTACAATTCTTTCCCTTCTACTATCCCTCAATGTTTCTTATTCAGAGGATGTTAATGTGCTTGGGGTGTTGCCAGTCAATCTCATTTTAGAGGGAGATGTTTTACATTATGTAGACATTTTTTGATATTGGATTTTGGGTTCCTGGATCAATTTATCATATTCATATTTGCCTCGTTTGTGAGTTAAGGGGTACTACATTTTCTTTGTTTTCATGAACTTGAGGTGAAGATTATATGATCCTCTTTCCTACTCTCACCAGGTGGCCAAGTTTTGGATTATAGTTGACTTGCGATAGGATTGTCTTTCCTCCCTCCACATAATGTTGGTTTCTGGTGGCATGGGTTTAGGAATGTTGTCATCTTGCTGGTAGTATGATCCTCTTTCCTACCCCCACATGGATGTTGGTACTCAGCAGCTGGGTTTTAGATTGTAATCGACTTGCCATGTATGGTGTGTCACACTTTAGTCACTCTACATGTTGGGGTGCATTGTTTTCATTTTACCCACTTTTATACTTACTGGGATAGAGTTGCATAATTAACAGTTTTATGTTATAAGAGCTGCAAGTCTTCTAAACCAAATCTCTATAGCCTAGACGTGCTGATAGTGTGTCTGGAAGAAAGGCAAGACATGAAAATCTAATTAACATTCGTATTGTTATATTAGCTTAGATAAAATACATTACTGAATTAGACATTAAGTGGATTTCATTAGACTCTATCTGTATTAATTTCAGAAAACCTCAATGTTTTATAGTAATTAATAGCAGTTGTATAAAAACACTGACCTCTAGTATTTCTTTTTGATGCACTATGACAATGTAAAAATGAATGGCTGATTTTATTAATTTCTGTAAAAAAAAATGGAAGGAGAGCTTAAATATTAAATGAATAGTTGTTAATTAAAAAGGAAAAAATTGAGTGAAGTAGGTTTCACTTCCCTCGACACCTTTTTCATATCTATGCCTATGCATACAACAATAAAGAATACAGTTATATAATTATAAAGTAAAAACATAAAACAGTGTAAAAGAAACAGTGAATCTGCATTTTATTGAATACTTGAGTACCCAGAGAACTGATGATGAATGTTATCAGCCAGTCTTCACTCTAGTCAACTGTTCAAAATTATGACAAGTAACATTAGTAGCTTTGCAACATGATGACCAAGTTTAGCAATAATGGGAATCTAATTGGAAGTTTTCAAATCATAACTTGTTGATAATATTTTGATCACATGGAGAGTTTAAATAATTATAAACAGTTATAACTAATGAATATTTTTGGGTAGTTGATGATTTTCATAAAAAGATTTAACTATGGTTTTGATTGAGCAGTTGTTGAAATAATAAATAATAATAACCTCAAACATTAATTTTGATTAGTTGATTATTTTTTGATATTAATCAAATAGTTTACAAGATTAATGCTGTAAATGCTACTCATAGATAATTGATTAATTGAAGTTTTTCCATTCATTGAAGGTTTTTTTTAATTTTTAGTAGTATTCACTTGAAGGCATCTTGAAATTTGAAATCTGTCATGTTTCTTTACTTGTGGAAAAATAGTTTCCAGTTGTTTTGATTACAAAGATATTTAATTATGTTGTTGAATTAAAACACCAGCTAGCACCATTACACTGAAGAAACATTGCAGTCATTAGAATTCAGATGATTCCATTTTTATATCAATAAACAATGCCATTCTTTCTTCGTTCATTTTGGTATTTCCTTGTAATATTCTTCAAGAACAGCTTGAATGCAGATGATTCTGTGCCCTTATTTCTTCTTACAAATATAGTTGGACCTGGTCTGTTTTTTTTCAAGCATTTGCTGATAACATTGATATTGTAAACCACTCCACATAATGTTTTGAAAAATCTTCTTTCAGCTCTTCATCACTGTAAACATAAATTTTAGCTATCGGTATTCATTAGAATTTTTAATAACTTAGCATTTTTATCAAGAGACGAGTGATCATCAGTTTCAACTTTTATGTCGTGTAGTCGTCACTAAGTCCTGTCATTGTCATAATTGCTTATGTTATTGTTATACACAATATTGTTTTCCTTAATTGGGTTGGTATATTTGCATGAAAGATTACACAGTGTGACATCATATTAAATAATTTTTGTCGTTAAATTACACTTTTTCTTTGTAAATACATAGAAGTACAGTGTTATTGTGATATATGAAATTTATGGGTGTTCTTTGAATATTTTTAGTTGACTGGTATGTTATGAAGGATTCTGTAACAAACAGTCATTGGCCCACAAGCAACTTAATGCTGACATGCTCTAAAGTAATGTGTTTAAAAAGAAAACTTGAACCACAGTCAATTCTACAATTAAACACTTTTTAGGAATATTATCTTTGTAAGGTAAAAAATTAAGAATTTTGAGAAATTTGGTTTTTTGTTAGGTCAGCCAGTGTCACCGGATGTTTACCGAAGACTGAAGGTATTAGAAGATAAAATCTTGTTCTTAGAAGGTCTGTCTCCAAGTTACATGAGCATGGTAAGAGGAATATTTATTCTAATTCTTCACTAAATTTTACAATGTCAACTTTTTAACATTTTCTGACAAATTGTATTATTTCAAGTACATATTAATTGTAAATATTTTTAACATGAATGATACTAATTTTTTCTAAAGTTAAATATTTAACCTTAATGTATCTTTATAAATCCACAGCTAGTATAATACTGGTTAATTCCCTCCTAAAATACTATTTAAATATTAATCTAATTTCACATTTAATCTGATGTGATAATTTTTACAGTATAATGGACAGAAGTTGTGTTAATTGTCAGCACATATTGTTTGTTTTTAATGTATATAATCTATGCTAAGATTAATTTATATTTGTAATGAAATATATAGAGTAAAAATTAGAATTATGGTTTATATCTTCATTGATTATTAGGTTCCATCAGTACATAGTGAGGGAAACTCCAAAAATAAAACTGAAGTGGAAAGAAAGTATGAAGTAGGTAAAATTATACTGAATTATTTTTTTTCATGCAGAAATAGAACTAGTGCTATATTCATATATACAAGTTTTATGTTCACGAGAAATATATTTATAACAGAAAAAATTTGACTGTTTTATTTGGCAGATGTCATATGTTGATGTGAATGAATGTCATTAAAAAGTGTAAATACCTGAGTGGAGGCTGAAAGGAAATATCAATGAATGTTGTGTTTCTGGCAGTACGTGAAGCATGCATTTTTGAAAACTTTTTTTTGCCATTTATATATGTTTAATTTATTCAATATGTTTCTGTTAAAGTCAGATATTTAATATTTATTTTTTAACCACAACTCCTGTAACTTACCATTTATGGTACAGGAATGAACTGGACTGCAATATAGTTTGCAGTAATTTCAGAATTACGAAACTGTAACCAATTTTCTTCACAAAGTGGTATAATTCTTTTTGTTATTTCTTTCATATCTTGTTTTCCAATTCTTTAAGAGCTGATGTACTTTATTATAAGTACATATTCTGTTTTTAAGAGAAATAAATGTAATGTCTTGAGAGGTAAAAATGAAATACATAAAATGAACTCTGAGTATTCCAGTTTAATTTACAAGATAAAACAAGCATATTATCTTCTTTGACAGACAAGGTTTTCAACATATAGCAGTTAGACTACAGAAATTATCTGTGAAAGGTCCACTATGGCAACTGTATGATATAACTAACTTGAAAAATGTAACAGTAGTATTTTGATCTTTTAGTCTACCATATGATATGTGCTAATAATTTTTATGCTTAGAATATGTATATAATATCACGTATTTAATCTTAAAATATTGTACTGTTATCTCAAACTAAGTTCTACACAAATAAAAAATTTTTGTGTTATTTTTACTGGTAAAAATAACTGTTTATAGAAGAATATAAATTGTTTTTCAAATGGTTTTACAAAAAAGGGGAGTATTTTATTATATATATTTAGTGATTATGAAGATGTCAATAAGAAGGTGACCACTGCATTAAAAGTGTGTATTTTTTGCAAACCTTGTTATTTTAGTCAGTGACTGAGGAATATTTGGAGTTATATCAGTCTAGCAGAATTGTTAAGACTTGGCTTGATCATCATGTGTGATCTTCCAAACCAGTTCCCCTATTTTGCAATTATTATTTAACATCTGGGGACAAAATTACACCATTTTGATTTAGGGTTTATTTCAGTGAGCTCCTAACAAATCATTGGTGTTTGTGTATTTCTTTAATTTTTCTGGAGGATGATGATATGACACTTGTAGTTTTTTAGATGGAATGTCATAATAGTTTTGAGTGAAACATGGCTAATCCTTCCTCGTAACTTTAATAAAAGTATATTTTTATTGGTTTTAATTAACAGTCATTTCTCAACCTCAGTTGTCACTGTGTGAGGAAATTAACTCAGAAGCTTAGGCTACTGGCCTAAACACATCATCGTAGCTTTCTTTCTGGTCTTTTCAACTGTAAACGTCAGAGACTAATTTCAGCAGGGATACACATGAAGGTTAGAACAAAATGATTTAAACTTAGCTTGAATCTCAGAACAGCTGGTATGGGTATTAACACTTTTATTGATAAGGAGAGAATAATGTTTTGACCTTCTCAGGTCATCTTCAGGTTAAGAAAAAGAGAGTTTGAATGTGACCGTTGATGGACACTTGTCTTAGGGACAAGAGTATAAACAGGTATGGGATTGTAGGGGGTATTGCATGTGGATGTTAGGTTATTAATTAGTATAAGTATAAAGATGTTCCTTTATATTGGTTTAATTTTGGTTTTTGTTGCTGTATAGGTAGGGCTTCCTTGATTATGCACTTGTTTATTTTTGTTTCCTTACTTACTGGGTGTTTCTAGATATTAAGTGGGCAGTATCATTTATACCATTGGTTAATCCATTATGGATTAGTAGTTTAGTACTGTTCATTGAAACAATACGATTGTTTAATGATGGCTTATATGAACTATTATGTTTATTGTAGGTGAAGAAAGAATGTGAAAGTTGCATTTTATTGTTGTGTAGTTTTAGTGTGAGGCTCTGATAGTATTACGGTATTGTCATTCCTGTTAGTTTTGAAGATTAAGATGAGTTTAATAACTGTAAGTTTAAATTTTTTTTTAGCCTTATAGTACTATGTAAATGTGAAATGAGGGTGGTTACATTTTTCCAACAAATGAGGTCATTAAGTTCATTTGATAAACAAATTTAATATAGTACTTTAATGTGATTATGTTTGTTACATAGAACTGGAAGATGTCAGATATAGAAAAAAGAATACTCATTTTACAAGAAACTCTAAGAAAAAAGGCTGAGAAGTAATACAAGACTTAAAGAGAAAACAAAACAAAACTGAAGTAGATATTAAAAATTTACTTTTCACATATCATAATTTAAAATGATAAATTAGAACTGTGAACTCAGTGAAAAGAAACCTTTTGAAGGAGAGTAAGAAATGTTTGATCAAAAGTTACTGAGAAGTATATTTTCTGAATATGGACTGAGAAGTTTATGTTTTGGATACTTTCATAGTGGTATTTACATTGTAATAGTAGGCTGAAAACATTGTGTACACAAATTGATGAAAAAGCTAAGAAATATGTTTTGGGCAGTAATTGAAAAAGACAGATTCTGAGTTTATGCTGAGGAATGAGGATGCTCAAAACATATTGAAAAGTGTACATTGTGATACAGAAAACATGAGAATATTACATCATTGTGAATTTAGCTGGAGAGGTGATTTTTTTATATCCTGTTTGTTGTATTTCCCAAAATCTCATTAGGTACCTCTGATCATTTTTGAGTTTTATTGTTGGCTTCTAGTTAGACTAAGTGTTGTTGTGTTAGCTTTATTTGATGAATTGACAAAAAAGAAAAAAATAAGTTTTATCAAATAACCTAATAAAGGGGGATTGACTTAAATGTTGACCAATTTTTTCTTTCAGTGATTTTAATATTTTTATTTTATTTTTCTGTATTTACTTTGTAGATAAGTTATTTGTGTTGCTTGTTTGTCATATTTACTGTGATATATTGTTTTAAAACGTGAAACCCAGTATGCCGATAAAAGCACATGTAGTTTTGATTTTTCTTTGTGTTGAAAGCTCCAGCTGATGTATTGAATAAAAATCTCTATGTCCGTTTTTATAATAGTATGAGTAACAAAATGTATCATTGTAATTTGGTGTTTTTGTTAACATGTCCATAACATACAATGAAAGAGGATGATACATAATTATAATTGAATACAGCATTAATATGGATAATATATCTTTTGTAATAGTTGTCTAAATCCCAAAGCATATCCTGAAAAGAAAAATGTTATTAAAGATGAATGAAGTTTTCTAAGCTCTTTCTAATTAACTTAAATGTTTCTATATTGTCGTATGGCTTTAATTTGCATGCATGTAGATTTTATTTAGGTATGGCAATATGGTAATATGCAAATGAAGCTAATAACTTTTAAATTTATAGGAAGCATAAACCTTCCAGGAGTATATGTTATTCTATTATCTTTAGTTGTTAGGAAAGATTATCTTCTTTTCTAAAAATGGAAGAAATCTAGTTAAAAAAGCTCTCCAAAACAACTGTGAACATGATATAAAGAAATCTTTACAGCAATTATTGTAATTAGGTTTATTTTAATATCGTATATTAGCCAATATATATTGAGTTTTTATGATTATTAATCAATTGACTGCAGCTGCTCTGCATGCATATGGAGATTTTGCAAGCTGTATGCTGTATACACCACACTTGCACATTGTATTACAAAAGACACATCAGACCAATATGCCCCAGCTAGTATTGGTCTCATTACCAATTAATTTACACGTTAACCATATGGTGCAATGTTGTGTAGGATATATAAAGGTTAACAGGTGCCAGATCCAGCTAGGTGAACACCTATTTGATTCAGTATTTGTGGCATATGTATCCAAGATATCTTAACAGATTTAATTGTTCCAAAGTCTACTGTCTAAAGTGTTGGACATACTTATGTGGCATATTCAACTTAAATGCTTGAAATTAATCACTTTCCAGTCATACAGACTGTGAAATGTTTGTAAATGAGGCCATGAACTTGCCATTAAGTCTATGATTTAAGACTTTAATGAACGTTTTAACACTAGGCTTTTATGGAATTGTGGAACAATGTTACAGTAAAACAAAACTAACATATGAAGAATCCTACTGTTCCTTCACTTGAGATGGATGGGCCTGGGTTTAATAATATATTGAGAACCATTTGAATATAACTAGGTTGTCATAAACATCTTGTCGTATCATAATATTCTGAACAGTGCTGTCTAATTGCATTTACAAAAATCTGTGAAGAAGTACCATACTTTTTCCAGCAAGATAATGCACTGTGTTATATATCATACACAGCATATTGTTATTCGAGACAAATAACATCCAGAATCTACTTTGGTAAGATTTGTAGGAACGATTAATAGCTGGTATTAGCATGTAAAACTGGTTCTCCTTTCGTGAAAAGTCAACACTTACATTTATCTTGAGATGTTTTGGTTCAATTGTCCCTTAATTTTGGAAACTTGATAGATATAGCATCCATTTATTGTGAATACTCGTCCAAAAGGATAAACCTTTGAAAGCTATTTGATGTATCGAAACTAGCATGAATTAGAATGAATAATCACTTACTAGCAACAAATACACAAGAAAAAAAAAGTCAAATTTTTTGTATGTATAAAACGAGGCAACTATATTCTATAAAAGAATTACATTGCTCTAAAGTAACTTAATAAGAAATATACTGATTTGTACCAAATTTCTATTATCCCAGTTGTATACTTCTTGCTATAATGACTAATTTATTGGATTTTGAAAATGCATGTTTATATTTTTTGCAATTTTTCTCTTCCACAGTATCACAAAACTAAAACATTTTACTACATTATTTGTGATGCAGATGTGATAGACTGGTATTACTGACATATTAAAAGTAATTATTTAATTCATAACATAAAAGGGGTGAAATCTGTGTACAACTAGTTCATACAGTACGTATTTGATGAATTTAAAACACCCACATGGAGGTCTGACGTTCAGGTCACCTTGCCTTAAACAATTACTATTTTAATATTGGCAAAAATAACTATACAGGCTAGAAAGTGTTGTGAATACAAAACTATATAATTGGATATTTTATCTGAAAGTCTAATTTAGTTGTGTATATGTTTCTGTTGGGCTTACTGTGGATTATTGTTGATAAATAGACTACTGAACTTTAAAAGTTTTAGTGACAGTATCTATATAACCATCTAAAGGAAACTGGCAGGGAACAATTTGTGCGCAACTTAAACAAGCAGAATCATGAATTTCACTGTTCTAGGATGAGATTATAACTATCCTAAAAACTATTTAACTTTATTAAAAATAAAAGTTAGAATATTGTTTTACTGATTTGATAAAGAAACTATCTTTAGCCTTGTGCACTTGTTGAACTTTGATTGTTTTTGAGTGTTGAATAAAGATGGTTTTCAGTGTGTTTTAAATGGTGTACAATCTCTCTTAATCTTCAAACTCGAGGTCGAAGAATTTGAACTTAATCTATGATATATTTTCTGTTGGATTTGCAATTAATCAGTGAAAGCTACCTTCACCTGAGAATACCACATTCCTATAAAAAAAAAAAAAAAAAAAGGCGAACTTACAATTACTAAAAAGTATTATTAATGTCACTAGTTTCAGATACTAAATGAACCAGAAAGGTTTATAAGCTTAAGTTTACAACAAAATGTACAACATAAGGTTTTGTCCAAAGTTAACATTTTACCCCCTCCCCCCACACACTAAAAATTCTAGATCTTCCTCTGATTTTCACCTATTTCCCAGAAGTTAATCATGTAATTACTCAAAATACAGAAAGAGTGTTAATTTTAAAAGCAGTCTTAGAGAGAGTGATTCCAAATCTAGAGAAATTAAGTCATTCTGTGCAACAGCCTGTGATTTCTTTCTATTACAAGTAATACCAGTTGCTGACATTTAGATTTGTCTCGATTATCGGGTTCGAATCCCCGTCGCAGCAAACATGCTCACCCTTTCAGCTGTGGGGGTGTTATAATGTGATGGTCAATCCCACTATTTGTTGGTAAAAGAATAGCTCAAGAGTTGGCGGTGGGTGGTGATGGCTAGCTGCCTTCCCTCTAGTCTTACACTGATAAATTAGGGATGGCTAGCACAGATAGCCCTCGTGTAGCTTTGTGCAAAAATTCAAAAAACAACCGTCTCGGTTAAATATAACTTTATTTCTACTTTGTTATACATTTCATGGGAAATAAATTCATTATATTGTGTTTTTATTGTTGTTTATTTTCAATTCATTTAAGTATTTTGTTTGTTTGCTGTTGGAATTAAGCACAAAGTTACACAATGATTATCTGTGCTCTGCGTTGTGAGCCCACAGACATACCACGATGCCACTGGGGGACCATTTTAAACAGTTTCTCTTATTTCAGTAATTTCATGTTACAACTTACCTTTTCTCTTTGAGATTACAGTAAAGAATACATTTTTTGCTCGCTTACTTGCAAGTCGTTTTGTAATTTTTTTAGCTTGTCCTTACTTGTTTCAAGCTGATCTTCCACTGGGACAGTTGAACAATATGAATGCTCGACACCTGATGTCTTTTCTTCTTTTTGGCAGCTACTGGGCATGTTTCCTTGATTTCAGGAGCTCGTTTTCTTGGAGGTGGTCTACTTTGTGATTTTACAACTTGCTTATGTAGAGGATGATCTGGAAAGATGGTAGGCATTGCCAGAGGTTCATACTTCAAGATGTCATATTCTTTTATGTCTCTTGGGTGCACTCCTGGAAATAAATGAAAACTGTTTTGTGTTTTTTAATTTTGTGATTGCACCAGGTTTTCACAAAGGCCACTGGAAGTTTGTTATCTTATTTTTTAAACAGACCTGAAATTAAATATACATGTCCTATAAACAGTAACAAACATAGGCAGTCATTATTATGTATTTAACATATATTATAAAGTCACTGATTGATGTTTTAAAAAAACAATTGAGTTTTCTTTCCAAAAATATTGATAAGTATTGACAGTATTGTCCAAGTAGTTTTATACCTCTCGTATAATCTTTCGCCCAAAACTGTTCATTGCATACCCTGTGATGTCTGGATGACTGAAATATTTCACGACTTACATTCTTCAACCATTGTTGACGAACTGCTCCATCAGAAAAGAACCTAATAATGAAATTGTCCTGTAACTGTTTTTGAGGATATACTTTCCGACGTCTCTCCGCAACATCTAAAATCTTCTTTTCAAATTTTAAAATCGGAGAAAAAAACAGCATTGGGACCAAAAACTTGTTTAATCTGCGCCTAATTTTCACCAGCGGCCATTTCCATTCATAATTTGGCTGCTTGATCGCTTATTTAATACCTCAGTCTAAATCAGTATCATATCAAACTCAATTCTGGCGTCTAGTGTCTTAATTAGGCCTACGGTGTATAGCCTAGTAGATCTAGTGGAAATTAGTACATTTGGCCCTTTGGGTCTGCATAGACGCAAAGCATATGACAATTTTCAATTGCTCGAGCTTTAAAGCCTTCATTTTGAAAAAAAAAAAGTTCATAAATGTGAATACTTCCTTATGGAAGGAGATTCCTGAGACATTTTTACGCTTGTTTGGGTAATTAAAACAAGCACAACTCTTGAGCAATGTTTGAGAAGTTGGCACTTATTTGTCAGTGATATTCAAACGTCTATTCCCGTTTGAACATTGGCGGCGACTTTCCGATGTAGTCATACGGTCACAAGACCAGAGCTATATATATGTGTGTGTGTGTGTGTGTGTGTGTGTGTGTGTGTGTAACTGTGGCAGGTTATTTTACAAAGAATTATGGTAAACGATCGTTTTTTTTATTACTTTTATCACCAATATTAACTTCTACGTTCCTAAGTTGGATAGCGGTAAGTGTACGAACTTACAACGGGAAAATCCAGAGCTCGATTCCCCGCGGTAGACACAGCAGATAGTCCACGCGGCTGTGTTTTAAAACAAACAGCGTACTTTAATTAATTTTAATTACATTTAGTTACATTCTAAGATTGCATTCTTCGTTGTGCCAGACAAACGGAATGTTGTCCGAGCCTCATTTTGGTAAGAGGTAGCCCATTAGCTTTAAACAGAATATGGTCCGGCATGGCCAAGCGTGTTGAGGTGTGCGACTCGTTATCTGAGGGTCGCGGGTTCGCATCCCCGTCGCGCCAAACATGCTCGCCCTTTCAGCCGTGGGGGCGTTATAAAGTGACGGTCAATCCCACTATTCGTTGGTAAAAGAGTAGCCCAAGAGTTGGCGGTGGGTGGTGATGACTAGCTGCCTTCCCTCTAGTCTTACACTGCTAAATTAGGGACGGCTAGCACAGATAGCCCTCGAATAGATTTGTGCGAAATTAAAAAACAAATAAACAGAATATAAATTATTAATGCACTAATATGCTTATGGGTTCATTTTATCTTATTTACATAACTGTAGGTTTTACTGACATGACTATATAGTTTTTAACGTATGTTACTAGCATGACTTAGGTTTCTAACATGTCTTAGTGTCACGGCTTGGGTTTTTAACATGTCTCTTCCTGACATGACTGTTGGGTTTGACCGCTTTGGGTTTTAAAGGTTAGAGCTGCAAATGTTACTTTTTGGGCAAACGATTTTATTAAGTTCTTGTTAAAATGGTATAGTTAGTAAGGTCTTCAGTTACATAAGCAGAGAAAAGCTATAATAAATTTTCGTTGTCACTTACGACATAATATTCGTTATATGAATAATTCATGACGCATAGCGGTTATTCCCAGCGATCATTTTAAAATCAATGAATACATACATAAAACTTCGCGGCATTTCAAAACAAAACTGATTCGTTTATACCAGGTACCATCACGACATCCCATTGTAATGATAACCACTGTTTATTGGGTGAAAATATTAATTGACTGCAGAATAATTTGGGTATACAATAATAATTATATTTTATCTCTCCTATGCCGAGATGACACTTCGTAATCAGTGCTGAATTCTGCCTTTATTGGCTCAAACTGGTAAAAATGGTGGTGCAGTATATCCTGGACAGGATGTCAGTCCATCACAGGTTAACCCTCCAGCTAACAGCTGGGTTGGCTAGAACAATTGGGGTAAATTGTCTTGCTCAAGGACACGACAACGTATAGCACGCCAGCATCGAAATCGCAACTATCCAATTACGAGTTCAAAGTATGAAGCCACTGGGAAACGTTGTCCTCAATTAGGTTTTATAGGGCATGTTTAATTATTTTTCTTCTGTATAAGTAGGGTTAACATCTATTAACTGACGAAATTTTCCTAACCGTAAAATAAAAAAAGAAAAGGCCTACTTGCTGATGAAATAGTTAACTTACACTTAATTTATTGTTTTCTCGCTGGGGGTTTCCCCCTTACGATAGTTAATATTTGGCCAAGCAACAAATCTTGTGAACCAAGATGCTTACCACAGTTGATTTGTGCTTATGTACCGGTGCTATAGTAAGATAACTGTTTGTTTGATCAAGATGATAAATAACTAACTCAAATAGAACTCGAAGTTCAACTTGTTGCTGAATCTAGTTCATTTGTAGTGAAACTACTTCGGTGGGACAGCGGTAAGTCTACAAGTTACAATGCTGAAATTTCGGGTTTCATTTTTCCGCTGTGGACAGAGCAAACACCCATTGTGGCTTTGCTCTTGAACAAACAACTGAATTGAATTGAAAACAGTTGTATAATCAAAAGTTTCAGAGACTACAACATGGCCGCTATTAAAGCAAATGTCAGCAAAGTTCTTAATGGAAGTTCTATTATGTACGAATTTACTATCCAGATTTCTATTAATTTCTAGTTTACACTAATAACCGTTACATTTGATAGTGGACGTTGGCTTAAACATTTTGTTTAATAAAGTTTAAAAGACGTCGAAAAAGAAGGTTGTTAAATAAACGTTATTATGCTATTGTTTTTAATGCAAAGCTGCAAAATGGACTACGTATGCTCTGTCCATCATGGGAGTCGAATCCCTGATTGTAGAGTTTCAATTGTATAAACTCATTGCTGGCACACCAGTGGACGATTTAGAGCTTAGAAAGGTTCCTTCTATGGCTTTCAGTTTATACTAACCACTATAAAGTACTATATTTAGCTTTAAGATGAATTTTCAATAAATTTAATAATTCCCTTAGAAACTGTACTTTGGTTAGGTATAATTCCTGTGTGGTTGCCATATTTTAAAACACTTTAGTTTTTGAGTAAAAAAATGAAACAAAATATGCGGGTTCTCGAACTCAAGTTCCTCTTGGTCGTTCGGCTGTTTCTGTGACGTTTTACAACTATGACGTAATAGTTGCCAAACACGTTTCGTTGCGCGCCGACCATTTTGTTCCTTTCAGTGCTGCTGTTTTATGTAAATCTATCGGCGCTTTTTTCAGATTACATACTTTGTGAGACTTTTTTTTTTGTCTTGATATTGCTACTTTATATTTGTTTTATGATAACATGGTTTACTGCGTTGCTTATGGTTGTAAAAACAGTTCGGCTTTGGACAAAAGCTTCTTTTCGTTTCCCTTCAAGGAGAAGGAACCGGCAAGGTGGCGACAGTGGGTGCGGATAGTCAATAGGAAGAACTGGACTCCTTCAAACCATGCAAAGCTTTGTCAAGATCACTTTGAACGCTCATGTTTTGTGTGGGATCCCACTGTTTTGGATTCTGTGGGTTTCAAGTAGAATCATAATTTTGGATAAACAGTACCTTTAATTGTAGGTTAAACTCAAATATACTATTTTAGGTTTAACTGCATCTTGAAAAATACACATTGGTGACTTGGCTTCTCATCACCAAAGAGACCATTCAAGTCAACAAATTCATAGTATAATGCATCCAAGACATCGATATTCAGGTAATTTCCATCAAAGCCTTGAGTCTGGGTAATGCACTCTTCATCTTTTAATCGGTTTGACACCTGGTCGTATGAGCGACAACAAACGCACTCTCTCCTGGTTGGCATCTTTTCGCATAAACCACACCTACACCTTGCACAAACATACGGGATATGTCACATAAATTATACATTTATGGCAAATATTAAATTAACTATTCAGACTGCTACATCCAGTTTGATTTTATAGACAGAATTATGACGTATAATTGAAATTCATTTTGTTACGAGTCATAAATACCCAGTACAATGATTGTGGAAGAGCCGAGTATTAGTTGCCATAGTCGGCAAAGTATAAACAAATAAAAACCAGTCTGTGATACCAATAATTTATAAATACCAGACAGGTTTCGAGATGCTTAAAATTGCACGTGAAATAATACAGACCATATTTGTTGTCATGACTTAGGCTTTTACTGGAGGTATGACCGACTCGCAACCGACCTGGCGCTATCAGTATCACTCACAGTTCCACTACTCTCGCTCGTGGAACTGTCCTCATCACTAGAACTTGTCAAATCTGTGTCAAAAGTAACTGTTCTAAGTTCGTTCAGAGTATGTTCGAATTGATATGGCGCTACTCGACACTGTTCAGAACACAAAGTCAAAACAGACTCCACCTCTGTTTCTCAGTATGCACCAGCCATGTTTATTTACATTTAACGCGCTGACGTTTACGGTTTGTTTGGCAACTATTACGTCACGGTACTTTTCCTAGCGGCAAACGTAAAAACTAAAACGTTGGGATTGCCGCTCGAAAAGGGCTCTTTCTGCACCAAGTTCTATGTTTCATTTATTAGCACATATTTTTATAAAAAATGTGAACCTGCAAAATTAATCATTATGAATAGTTCTTTTGACTGCAAAGTTTTCTTTTTTCTGAAAAATTCACTTTTAACTTTCTGGTTTTAAAACCACGTTATTATAGTTCAGTTGTTCCCGATCTTGTATTGTAAAGAATACCGTTTGACCTCATTGCAGGGATAACTTGCACTGTTCAGGTTTGGGAAGTATAGACAAGAATCGAAGAAAATCTTCATAAAATTTACTTGTGTTATTGTACTTAACTATTAACATCGTTTTTTTTTAATTCATGTGTAACGTTTGGGCACGTAAAATATATATACTTTTCAATTATTAATTTATTTGATTCTCTTTCTTGGGCCGGGCATGGCCACGTGGTTAAAGCGCTCGATTTGTAATCTGAGGGTTGCAGGTTCGAATCCCCGTCACACCTAACATGCTTGCTTTTTCAGCCGTGGGGGCGTTATAATTTGACGGTCAATCCCACTATTCGTTGGTAAAAGAGTACAAGAGTTGACGGTGGGTGGTGATGACTAGCTGCCTTCTCCCTAGTTTTATAGTGCTGAATTAGGGACGGCTAGCACAGATATCCCTCGAGTAGCTTTACACACACACACACGTTCATACGTCAAGATAATGAGGTAAATAGCTCACCTTTAGAATTATTTATTGGTGCAGTATTCGTTTTGCCAGCTGGGTAATTACTTCACGACTTGAAAAATAATAAGATTAAAAAACTCAGAGGGAATAGGTTTATTGAAAACCATGAAACATTAACGTGAAAGTTAGTTAATGTTTTTTTTTATTTTTATGAGACGCCAATTCCAGGAAACCAACCCGTTGTGTGTGAATCCTACTGGTAGAACAAATTGAGGTAATAGAGATATCAAAAATGACCAAAGGCATCTTTGTTCAATCAATATCACTAATTTTGTTTGTTTGTTGTGAACGAAATAAAGTTTCCTGATTGTAAATGCATTCCAACCTTAAGGGTTGCCTTTGATTAGTTGTTTTGAAAAAACAGTCTTGCAATAATTGGAAAATTAATAATAGCTTGCGTTTATTTGTTAGTTTTTTCTTCACCCAAACCGGAATTTCAGTAAAAAAATAAATTAGGTCTCTATGTAATATTTTCTTCACTAAAATTCTTGTTTTGGTACAGAAAATAATTAAGCAAAAAATAGTTTGTTAGTTAAATGATTATATTAATGGATAATTAATTGTAACAATATGTAATACAAACACCTAAAGTACTTATGGTATTATTGGTAATTAAAAAAATCTACATTTAAACCAATAATATGTCTTATCATATCAGTCTCATATGGTAGAACTATGATTCCCCACATATGTTAAGATATAAAAAGAATTAGTTTTTGTGGGGACATTGATGCCTTAACTGCCCTCGGGTCTCTCGAATATGTTCTACTTGTTAGCTGATGTTATCTTTCAGTGAGGTATTTACATATATTATTTCAATAATGAAATTCCTTATTTACAAACGGCCCCTCGGTGTCGATTCCTGTACGTGGTGAGGGGACTTCCCAGGGAAGGTTCTGTTCTTTCAGTTTACCTCCTCTGGAATCTAAACATCCACCCACGTTTTTGCCGTGCGTGGTGACCCTTGAATTCCTGTAGACGGGCGTTATTGGGATGGCTCCCCTAGGGTCAATTGGCTTGTCCACTTGGGCTAGGGTCAATTAAGTACCAGTGTCGGATGTTCTCAACAGGTGTTGTGGACATTGTATCTGACGCTGGTGTTTGGATATAGTGCTCACAAAACCCTGGCGTTGCTGCAGTATCCTTGTTTGGCATTGTAGTGCGTCCCCTCGTAGGGCTCCATGGTGGATGGGGTCAGTGGGCACTGAAATGTAGCTTCTTTGTTATGGATGCCCCTCTTTCTAACAAAATAAATAAAAATGAAAGAATTGAAAAAAAAAACAGATCATTGGAAAACGACCACGCATGTACGACTCTGTTGTACAGTCAACAATACAGCCAGATTATACACCTCGATTTCTGATTCTCCATTTCTTATCTGAGAAATCCTTTGGGCATATGTCACCATTTTTCATTTAGGAAGTTACTGATACCCAGAGCATCACTAATACTCTCCACGAAAGTTTTCTCATGCATCTAATACTTCTGATTCATCCCCCATCTTTTGTAAAGGACAAAAAGTCCTTTACAACTCGTATTACTTTCCTTTCTGAACATAGCAGTAACATCACATAACTCGAAACCAGGACTGGAAAGGCCAACTTTAGGTGACTAACGCTGGTGTTTGTACTTACCTGTTAGTTATCCTGGCTAGTTATGACCATTCAACTTATGCTACAGAATGTCCTTCAAAACTGGTGTTACTATAATTTCTCCCTGACTGCTGTACACTAGATATAAAAATTGGATTTCATGCTGTTTAAGTTTTTAATTCAAAAATTCAACTTTGTTTTGTTTGATTCCTGTCACGAATTTTAATACCTTTACTTTAATATTAACTTTATACCGAATGTTTGGCACATATAGCCTAGTTGCTTTGCGCCATAAAACGCCAAACCTGTCCTCCCACCCATTCATTTTAAAACGGCAAAGATTAGTATGCGAGAGCAGAACTACTTGTTGCACCCGAACAGGATGTTTCTCTTATAGCTTTTTTTATACTTCTATTAAAACAACAGGAATTTGAAACTAATAAGAAATAGCTTTTGTTTTTCAGATGTTCTCACAAACCTGTATAAAATGTTGAACTGTCAGACTAAAGGGATCGTAGCTGTTCTGTCCCCCAATTGGCACACGGGATGTCTGTGGGCTCACACTGCTAAAAACTAAATTTAGATACCCGTGATGGAAAGAGCACAGATAGCCAATCGTGTAGCTTTATGCTTAATTTCAAACACAGCTAGCCAAGAGCACCCAACGCCATCTGTTGGATTACTTGAATCGAATAGTAGGATTTGACTGTTACTCTCATAATGCATTCTTAGACCGGCTCGTTAACCACTAGATCATCTAACTCTAATTGGAAAGAGTGCGTATACATTCAAAAAATAATCTGGAACGTTATCAACGGAAAGTAAAACATAAATGAGGCCGAACACATGCAAGTATAGTATCTACGAAACATTTTAGTTGAATAACGCTAGAAGACATCTATACGTATATTAAAAAAAAAAAGACTGTCTGTATGATATAATAACCTGTAACAAATTTTATATAAATATATATAGTAATGTGGGTAATCAAATTAGTTTACACTGACCAGCTATACGATATAATAAACGTACATTACATTCTATTTAAATGGCTGTGACAGGAATGATTAATCACACAATATAGCTAAACATTGTTAGAAACAGTTATTATTGATACATGCTTAAAACACCCCATATAAGCAAAACACGGGGCAAATCACATGGGGCATATAAACTGTTGTATGTAAAATAACTATTATTTGATACACATCTAAAACTTTTTAAAATAAAAGACGGGATTAATCACACGACAGAGCCAAACGTTAAAACAGCTGTGATACACGTTTTAGACTTTTTTTTTGTAAAAGACGTTTCTGCAGTCATATTCAAAGCTATTTAGACTTTTGGAAAATATGCCTAACTAGAGATGTAGTCTTATCGATGTGTTGTTTTTCAAACACACTTGAGATTGTGAAGTTTATTGCAGTAGCTTCGAATTAGGGTTTATATTAACCTTCAAGATGTCTGAGATATTTTATCTTAGTTCAGTGCTCTCTTGTGAGTTACATAGTTGCATCATCTTGTTTATTCAAGAATTTGGTGTTGAACTATAAACAATGGCTACCTGTACATAGCCATTTCCAATACTAAACTGACAGACTAGAGCCCCACCCCCACTAGTGGCACGGCGATGTTTTTGTACTTACAACCTTAGAAGCCAGACTTCAATACATGTGGTGGGCAGAGTATAGGTAATTCATTATGTAGCTTTGTGCTTAATTACAAACAAACAGACTGGAGAAAACGCAGTTACTCAACAGCCAACTTTAGGGCCCCTCTCATTTGATTGTCACACTTATAGCACACAGCTGCACACTTTAATACGGATAACGTTTTTTTTATTTATTGGGGGCGCAGACCTTCATGTCATGTCCGGTCCAGAAGAGAGGAAAAAGTAAGTTTTTCAGTTAGGTCAAGACAAATCTTATCGCTTTGTCAAACACTTTCAAAGACTCTAAAACAAATATAAACATTAAACCTGAAGGTGCCAGAGTCTTTTTGATACCCAGGTCAACAGTCAACTTGATAACAGTTGTTGTGATCTGAAAATGTTAACGCACGTCAATAAAATACAGCTCACAATTTAATGTTTGCATTTTAAAAACACGGACAATTTAACGGATAAAATTATTTTATCGTAGAGCAAACTAAAGGTAAAAAAATATTAAATTTAAATTTCTTTAGTGTATACGGGTATAGAGAAGACATTTTAATACAAGAAATAAACGATCTTGCAACAGTAAATTGTTTTTCTTTAACTGGACATTCAACGTTTCGCTTTACCGCTTCAGTAGCATTCCACAAAAACACAAATGAAAAATGAGAATACAAACGGTGTAAATAATAACCTTTAATCTGATTCTAAGTTTATTTCTAATACTAAAGTGACATTTGGTGAAACGATGTGATGACGTAGTTTTAGAAATAGGTTCAGACGCTATACTTATGCATGCCTTTAGTTCGAACCTGGAACGCCAATTACATATTCAACCACATTTAGCTTAATAAAATGTTATATAAAATAAGCAAATAAAAATTGTTTGCCTTCGTATTTTGTGTGTATTACAATTTTTAGTTTCATAACTGTACAGTACCAGAGTAAAACCTCAATCCACTCTGTGTGTTTCTGGGCAGCGCACAATGCCATCGCTTTACCGTAATAGCTAGTAGTAATTAAAAACAAACAAACAACAAAAACAATTCTGGTGTTTATTATTTTATTTTGAATTTCGCACAAAGCTACTCGAGGGCTATCTGTGCTAGCCGTCCCTAATTTAGCAGTGTAAGACTAGAGGGAAGGCAGCTAGTCATCACCACCCAGCGGCTACTCTTTTACCAACGAATAGTGGGATTGATCGTAACACTATATCGTCCCCACGGCTGAAAGGGCGAGCATGTTTGGTGCGACCGGGATCCGAACCCACGACCCTCGGATTACGAGTCGAAGGCCTTAACACGCTTGGCCATCCCGGGCCAATTCTAGTGTAAAATATTTTCATTACACCTTGAAATTAACTTTCTTACGGAAATCTGGTGTTACTTCAAAAACTTAAGTACAGGGTGAAACAGGAATTACCAGTCAATAACAAATGAACATCAGATGACTGCAATATGCTCAATGCTTCGTACACTATGCAATTGGCGTTTTTAGGGAGCTAACCCCTATATTATGTATTAAGTGAAGGAGTAAAAAAATCAGTAGACATGATATTAAATTTTATTCCACGCTTTTAAAGACTACATAAACTTTCAGTCAGTGGGAAAATGTCTCAAAACAAGTGATAAAAACAAATGTAAAATAATGTAGGGATGGCAGTACCAAAAGTAACGCAAAGAATAATGTAGAAATGATACAGCTATACATAATTTATCTCTGCCCTGCCGTATCAGAACGCTATGTCTGCGGACTTTCAACACTAAAAACCGGGTTTTGATATCCATGGATAGCAGAGTACAGATAACTTTGTGCTTAACTTTAAACAAACACATAAAGATTGTACTTAGATGACGCTATACAATGCATACTTTAATATTACTGCAGTTATATATTCCTAATTGTTGATATACAGTTTGTTTATCATAATATCTTGATCACGTCCGGTCAAGTCGACCGACCTAGTAGCGATTTTGTACTCGTGCACTTTTACAGGGTGATATTAAACTAATATTGAAAGCTATGTAGGGATGCCTGTGTGTAGCTCTATCAACTTTGTATTGCTGTTTGGATTCTTCTTGGCACTGGTTTCCCTACATCATGTTACAATTAAAAATATTTTTACAACTCGTATTCGTTTAAAGTTGAAGTTTACTTCGATGATCAAACTAATAACAAGGATTGGAAGATCATAATTTAAAACAAGTTCAAACGGCCAAATAAATTAATTGTAGCACAAGTCCTACTGTAGAGCATTCTCATAACCAGATAAAATAGTGTAGCAGCTAAAAGTAGAAGTCTTTATTTCGTCCGAGGTTATTTATTATCTACTGGTTTGTGTTTGACCTTATTCTGTAGTCAAGTTGCATTTAATGCGCAGTAAGTAAAGGTGTTCATTTACTTTGTTTGTTTGTTAATTGAGTTTCGTCCAAAACTACTAAAGACACTCTCTGGCTAGCTGTTCCTAATTTAGAGGTGATAGACAAAAGGGAAGGCGGCCAGTCAACACCAAACACGGCCAGTTCTTGACCCACTTTTTACAAACGAAGAGTAGGATTGACTGTAACATTATATCGCCCTCACCGCTGAAAGGTGGAACATATTCGGTGATGTATTTTGATCCAGAGAGCCGCAGATTGTGAGTCGAGTGTCATAATCACTGTGCCATGTCAGGAAAAAGTCCAGTTCACTTTAAGAAACCTACTCGTTTTTTGAAACTAAGAGAATATCCATCTGAAATGGGGTCTGATGGTTAGGGCTCTTTACTTGCAATCAGTAGGACAGCCATGTTTTACATTTGGGAGGGGGTAAGAAAAGGTAAAGGAGGTCAATAAATTGAAAAGTTGAGACTGATCTAAATGTTTAATAAAATGGTCATTAAAATAAATCAAATGTATTTATTTTTATTAAATTACACAAAACGAGTTTATTATATATAAAAGCTGAAAAATAATATGTGATCAATATGCCTACATTTTTCAGAGGGCTGCCTCTCTTCCGACTATGATTCTGCTAGCAATCCACAGGTCACGGGTTAGAATCTCTATCCCCAAACATGCTCGTCCCTTTAGATTTGCTCTCAAGATCGTGGACTCGAATCTCCGTCACACCAAACACGCTCGCCCTTTCAGTCATGGGAGCGTTATAATGTGATGGTCAATTCCACTGGTAAAAGAGTAGCCCAAGAGTATGCGTAAGGTGGTGAAGACTAGCTGCCTTCCCTCTAATCTTATACTGCTAAATTAGGAATGGCTAACGCAGATAGCCCTGGTGTAGCTTTATGCGAAATTCAGAAACAAACAAATAATTATAGCGTGAACGAAACGGTACCATGCAGTCCTATACCACACATCAGGGTGAACTACTCAAGTATAAAAATCCCTGTCTAATATAAAATATCCGAGTAGCCTTTTCCAAATCTGAGTGGGAATAAGGTAAATTGAAAAAGAAAAGTGACTATCTGAAATACTTAGTTGTCGTTAAAGGTGTTTTTTTTTTTTTAAATAAAGACTTTACAAACTGTTAGCAAAACCAGACCATTAGACGCTTTTGTCTCCAACGTATAACTTTTTGTATCAAACTCATAAGAGAAGTACGTTTAACTCTATTTTTGTGTAAGATTTTTTTTTTTTCCTTTTTCTGAGTAACAGACTTATTTGTTTGTATGAAGTTTGATGATAAACACAAAGTTATACAAAGGGTTTTCTGTGCTCTGATCACCCCTAGTATCGAAACCCAGTTTCTAGCGTTGTATTTTCTTCGATAATATTTCAGGTTTTACTATATAAAGATATGCACTAAAATTTAGTGAGGAAAATACGCCTCCTTCAAAAAAACAAACAAAAAACTGTTTGTTTGTTGTCAAGCGTAAAAACTGTACAGTGGACTATCTGTGCTCCGTCCATCACAGGTACGGAAAACTTATTTCTTTCAGGGTCGCAAGACGACAGGCTTTCTGCTGTACCACTAGGGATGGGGAGGGAGGGATTGTTTTGAATTTCGCGCAAAGCTACACGAGGGCTATCTGCGTGGGAGGGAGGGTATTTCTAGTTTTATTGTAAAAAAACGATTTTTCAAATAACATCTTCATAAAGTTCTTTTGTTATGAATTTGTGAATGAGGGCTATATAACGTGATGATCAATCTAGGGTAGATTGGGGGCTGAAAGGGCGAGAATGTTTGATGTGGTGGGGATTCAAACCCACAACCCTCAGATTTCAAGTTGAGGGCATAACCACCTGGCCATGCTGGGGCCCCTTTTCAAGTACGTTCGTAACTGTAAACTTATCAAAGACACGAATTGAGATAGGTTATAGAGTTTTTTCGCAAATCTACACAAAGGGTTAATTTTAACCTGATAGTCAACAACAATGATCGTCAACTTTTGGTATATTCTTCACTGTCCGCAACCGATGGGAACCATAAATCTTCGTGATGTCGAGAAACCCACTTGTTGAGAAATTTATATGCAAAAAACGGCTCGTTTGGGTTGAGAAAATATTTTACATAGAAGAGCGAACAACGTTTCGACCTTCTTCGGTCATCGTCAGGTTCACAAAGAAAGAGGTAACTGACCGGAAGCTGACCACATGTTTGAAAGGGGTTGTGTAACTGTGTGTCGAAATGTAGAGGGCGGTATTAGATGTTTGAATATATAATTTTATTTATTTATTATATTAATATAGGTATAAAGGCGTTCCTTTATATTGGTTTATTTTGGGTTTAAGTTGTTGTATAAGTAAGGCTTCTTTGATTTTGCGTTTGTTTATGTTTGTTTCTTTATTTAGTATTTGAGTGTTTTCTATGGTTATGTTGTGTTTATTTGACTTGCAGTGTTCGAAAACGTGTGGAGGTGACTTTTTATGTTCTTTGAATCTGGTTTCCATTTTTCTACTTGTTTCTCCAATATAGAAGTCGTGGCAGTTATCACATTGTATTTTATAAATAATGTTGGTGTGGTGTTTGTCAGTGTAGTTTTTACATAGTATAGACCTCAGTTTTGTGCCGGGTTTTTGAATAAATTTGGTATTAACTGGAATGTCATATTTTGTTACTAATTTTTGCCAAATGTTGGTTATTTGTTTGCTGATGTCAGGAATATATGGTATATAGCAGTATATGGTTTCGTGGTTTTTTGATTCGTGAGCTGTATTTACTGTAGTTGGTTGATTTTGCTTTCTGTCTAGGTGTGTGCGTATAATGTTTTCTACGGTTTATGGAGGAAACTTATTGATGTTGATGAAGTATTGTTTTATTTTGTCTAATTCATCGTTAATTTTATCTGGTGAGCATAGTTTTATGGCTGTGTTTATTTGGTTTCTTAGTATGTTGAGTTTTTGTTTTGTTTCATGTGCTGAGTCCCAAGGAATGTATGGTCCAGTATGGGTGATTTTTCGGTGGATTTCTGTTTTGAATTGTGTGTCAGTTCTTGTAATTTTGAGGTTAAGAAATGATATTTGATTGCTTTCTTCCTGTTCACATGTGAAGTTAATGTTGGGATGTATAAAGTTAATGTGATTGAAAAAATTAAGTATGTGTTCTGTAGATTTGAATCCCGCAACCGAAATTAAAAGAGTCTTTGATGAATGAGCTGGCTGATGTTACATATTTGGAGAATTCCCATGCTATGTATTTACCAAGATTGTAATTAAACGATTCACATGTGGACATTATTGGTCGTAATGGACAATCTGGTTTATGAGGTTTGGGGATGCCGTATATTTGCGGTGTGCGTGAGTCGGTTTTACGTAGGTAGGAATAAAGTGTTTGTGAAATTGTGTTGGCTTTTTTTCATTTGTAGTAGTAATTTGTTCAGTTGTGTCTCGTGTGTCTTTGTTGGATTTGTGTTTATTTGTTTAAATTTGTTCGTGTCTGATAGGATGTTATTCATTTTTTGGATGTATTCATTCGTGTTCATTATGACTATAGCGTTACCTTTATCTGCTTTTAGAATTTTTATGTTTTGTCTTGTTTTAGGTTTTAATGGAATTAATGTCTCTTTTGTAAGGTTGTTTTTAGTTTTCTGTTTTGTGAAATTATGTTGATGGTTTGTGAGAAAATTCTTTGAAAAATCGTTTAAGATGTTGTTTTTAGGTGTTTCTGGAAAATATAAATTTGTAATTTTACCTGGGAAGTTTAGCTGTTGGATGTCAATAAAATTATTTAAGTTGTCTTCTTTCTGTTGGTTGTGTTTGGTTGTTTCCTTGTTTTTCTTCTGTGTAGAAAGTATCACAAGTCTCCTGGCTAGGTCTTCTAAACATGTTTTGATTTCTATGGTTGGAATGTACCTAGGTGCTATTGCGAAGTTGAGTCCTTTGTTAAGTCCTAATTTTGTAAAGGTAAAACTTTCAAAAAATTTTAATACATACACGAACATTATCCAAAATTTACAGAAAAAACTACCTAAAGCCATGTTGAACACAAAATACAAAGAACTACATGACTTACAAAAACAAAAAATGAACCTAGACCATCAACTGGCATGCTGCATTAAACCAGAGATTTACGGACTTATACAACGAAACATAAACCAAATCAATACTAAGAACGACAGAGACAAAAAGATCTGCCAACTACAGTAAATACAGCTCACGAATTAAAAAATCACGAAACCATATACTGCTCTATACCATATATTCCTGACATCAGTAAACAAATAACCAACATTTGGCAAAAATTAGTAACAAAATATGACATTCCAGTTAATACCAAATTTATTCAAAAACCCGGCACAAAACTGAGGTCTATACTATGTAAAAACTACACTGACAAACACCACACCAACATTATTTATAAAATACAATGTGAAAACTGCCACGACTTCTATATTGGAGAAACAGTAGAAAAATGGAAACCAGATTCAAAGAACATAAAAAGTCACCTTCACACGTTTTCGAACACTGCAAGTCAAATAAACACAACATAACCATAGAAAACACTCAAATACTAAATAAAGAAACAAACATAAACAAACGCAAAATCAAAGAAGCCTTACTTATACAACAACTTAAACCCAAAATAAACCAATATAAAGGAACGCCTTTATACCTATATTAATATAATAAATAAATAAAATTATATATTCAAACATCTAATACCGCCCTCTACATTTCGACACACAGTTACACAACCCCTTTCAAACATGTGGTCAGCTTCCGGTCAGTTACCTCTTTCTTTGTGAACCTGACGATGACCGAAAAAGGTCGAAACGTTGTTCGCTCTTCTATGTAAAATATTTTCTCAACCCAAACGAGCCGTTTTTGCATATAAATTTCATAAATCTTCGTATTCACAGCCTCATATGCTAATTATTAGGCCACTCCAGGCCAGAGTCAGAATAATACATTTACAGTGACTAATTTTATTGGTGAAGACCCTTTTGGATATTTTACAGGATTGAAAATTGTTCTGTCTATTGTTTTACATCACCTTGATGTTTAAATGATAGTTCGTCTGTTTATTTATTATAAAAGCATACCAAAAATAAAATTCCAAAGCACTTTAGATGTAGAAATACTACATATTTTTATTTTATTTTTTGAAAAGTTTTGGGAGAAGAAATCGATCACAAATAAATAATGCACAATCCAGTTTCTAGTTTTAAAACATGTTTAAACTTCAGTGACATAAGAGGCAATTTAATACTGGGGAGGGGCAAGATTTATTTAACCTAACGAAGCGACGAAATGTACGCCTGAGGCGCACCTGTTACTGCTTGGATCCAGAGCTCGCCTTAGAGCCCTGGGAGTTATTGATTAAATATTATGCATTCTCCTGCCTTCCTAATCTTAATACATTTTTACAAGGAAAGATTGAACCTCGGAGGTGCCTACTTCCATGTACCCCGCCACTAAACTTGATTTCGAAAAATGTTTATAGCTATGTTCATTTCTTTACTAAATCTTAATGTGCATTTCATGAATTCATTTTGAACTTTCTAATTCTGTAGTTTTAAAATTTCGTACATCAACGATTAAGTTTCGGCAATATGTAAATTATCATCTACACTGAGAACTGAGTAATTGCCACGGTAAAATATTTCTGGTATTGTCGACAGTCGCTATTATTTGAGGAATCTCACTCAGTTGCTTTACAATATCTTAGCAATTGAAACACATAATTGTGTCACCACGTTTACAAATTCTTCAACCATTTTTCAGCAAAAGGCGAAGAAATTCACGTTCTTGGACGCACGTGGGTTGCACGAGATATCTTCGATCTGGCAAGGCTTTAGTTTTCATTTTCTCAATGGCGAACGCACGAATGTGAGCACATGCTTGTATAATCAAAGTTTCCCGATAAAGTTAAATGGTGTCACGTTGTTCGACATGGTTAAAGTTACGCTGATCAAAAACTGTGATTGCTGAAAATAAAACACTAAAGAAATATTTTTAAAACGAGAATGATCCAGATTAGTTCAGAATGTTGCCATTCTGGCATTTACCACGTTCATGATGCTTACAATAAAGTTCGAAGGGCAAGAAGTCCTTTCCGAAAGTCCTCCAATCCACGGGCGGTAGCAGTGCCATCAGGTCTATACAGTTGTCGCGTAGATGAGCCGGAGTGTCGAATGTACCGTTCTTTAGAAGAGAGAGCAATAGAAGTGCTTATACGTCTTCGAAACGACACAGTCAGTCGGATAAGATTACGTTCATATTAAAGAAAACTGTGAATTGTTAACATTTGTATTACACTCAGGATTTGTCAAAAAAAAAGGGGGGGGGGCAGAAGAAGGTATGGAGATTAAACAATGTTTCTCGCATTTCTCTCGTAAATAACTGTCGGTGTTGATTTTACAAAAAATCTTTTACGCACTGTTTCAGAGATTTTGTTACACTTTTATATTGTCATGTGTAACAGAAAAATCTTTAACAACTCCATCGTATGTTTCTGTAGACTAAAAATACATTATTATCTCTTCGTAAGCCATTGTTATTATTTATCATGCATGAAATAATTTGTGTTCGTGGCCCGGCATGGCCTAGCGTGTTAAGGCGTGCAACTCGTAATCTGAGGGTCGCGAGTTCGCATCCCCGTCGCGCCAAACATGCTCGTCCTTTCAGCCGTCTGGGTGTTATAATGTTACGATCAATCCCACTATTCGTTGGTAAAAAAGAGTAGCCCAAGCTACTGTCCCTAATTTAGCAGTGTAAGACTAGAGGGAAGGCAGCTAATCATCACCACCCATCGACAATTCTTGGGCTACTCTTTTTACCAACGAATAGTGGGATTGACCGTAACATTATAACATCCCCACGACTGAAAGGGTGAGCATGTTTTGTGTGACGGGGATTCGAACCAGCGACCCTCAGATTACGAGTCGACTGGCTTAACCACCTGGCCATGCCGAGCCTAGAGGTTTTCTTTTGAATTTCGCGCAAAACTACACTAGGACTATCTGCGCTAGTCGTCCCTAATTTAGCAGTGTAAGACTACAGGAAAGGCAGCTTGTCATCACCACCCACCCATACATGACGAGGATCTAGGTGTAGGTTTCAGAGTTGTACCTGGCGTCGTTTTTGTGGTTCTTGTTCTTCTAAGAATCCAACGGCACAACGTTTACAACAATATTCACAGTCCCTCTTAAAAGTTAATCTGAGGGACGCGGGTTCGAATCCCCGTCACACCAAACATGTTCGTTTGTTTAGCCGTGGAGACGTTATAATGTGACGGTTAATCCCACTATTATATGGCAAAATAGTAGTCCAAGTAGCTTTGGGCGAAATTCAAAAAATAAACAATCTAGCTGATCAGCAGTTCAAATAATCATTTAATTAAAAAATCATAAGTGAAAGTTGGTGGCATTCTGAGCTTACAAGAGATGGTATACAGTAAAATGTCTCCAGAATGCTATGTTGAAACCAGCCGATTATTACATAGTCGGTATATTTTGTTGTTTGGAAATTTATTACAAATCTTTCTGAGCTATAAAGCCAAATTTAGTTGTGATATGTTTGTCTGAGGTCTCACGTTAATCGTTCGATCTCTTTGTCTTGTAATAAAATCTTGGCAGTGTGTGTGTGTGTTTTTCTTATAGCAAAGCTATCTGCTCTGTCCATCGAGGGGAATCGAACCCTTGTTTTTAACGTTGTAAATCTGCAGACTTACCGCTGTCCCAGCGAGTGATGAATCTCGGCAAACCAGTCGAAATTCTAAATACACAACTAGGTCAAACTGAAGTTATTGGATTAAAGTTCTAGAGAAAGTTAATGTTGGATTCAACTGTTAATGATGACCAGTGATTTTGGTAGGAAAGAAAAGGTAGTTCAAGATATATATATATATATATATATAACCTTATAAGTAGATTTTAGCTGATTAAACCTTCAGCTCAGTTTGTAGAGTATACTTGTCTGATGTGCGAGACGACAAGGATTTGATATTGAAATATTTTGACAGGATTTTACATGAGAAATTAATGTATACGGACATATGTATGTGCAGAGTCTGACCGACCTTTATTTACACGCAAAACAGGTGTTCTGTTTTGTCAAACTGCTTCAGATATATTTCTCTTGATGTGTATGTCGTAATAAATATTATTAAAATTTTAATGGTCTGCAAACATTAAATCTAGTTAATTTTCTCATATGCTTCAATGATGCTCCTTTAATATATTTGAACTATGGACAGCCACTTAGATCAGATGAAGTACACATCCAACCAAAGTACAGTGTTGGACGGCTACTTAGATCAGATGAAGTACACATCCAACCAAAATGCAGTGTTGGACAGCCACTAAGATCAGATGAAGTACACATCCAACCAAAATGCAGTGTTGAAAGGCCACTTAGATCAGATGAAGTACACATCCAACCAAAATGCAGTGTTAGACTGTCAGCTATTTCTCCATCTCAATTTTAGAGATCTAATAAATACACATTTTCGACAAACAAGTGAAGAGAGCTTTAAGAGCTGGAAAAAGTGTACAGGTGATTCATATAAGAATAACCGACAACTTAACCACAATAAATCAGAGTGACACGTTTACTGTAAAGGCAGATATGCTGCATACAACAAGTAAAACGGCGAAAAAATACAGCATCACATCTAATTCATAAACAACATAAAGAAACTATGAGTACAAATCGTTAATACATCAAAACTGTAGCGGATACCGTCAGACTAACAGTGGCCCGAAACATTGCACAAAGGAGACATTGAGAGACAAATTATGAGGTTAATGAAGTCAATCTCCTAACAGTATAGGATCTATTGCAAAAAAATATTCAGAATCGCTGCGATCCAAGCTGACAGAAGAACAAGCTAATGCGAAGTATAATCATCACACATTACAAAATGCATTACTTGAAATTATATCAGATATCATTTTAGATGAAACAAAGAAAAAGTAGCAAATGCAAAGCTATTCTCCATTTTGGTTGATGAATTCAAAGATTTGTCTAGAAGGGAGCAATTTTTAGTCGTTATTAGATATTTCTTTGAATGAGTAATCCATTAAGGATTTACTGGTTTCATGACAGCAGAAAGTTCAAATGCATACCTCCAGGCGGAGCTAGTATAAAGTGTAATTGATATACGAAATTTGACAGTTCAGTGCATGATGATACAAGTGCAGTTTTGTTTAGTAAAGAATAAAAGAAATCATGCTACAGGCTCTACATGTACATTGACTTGCCCATAAGCTGAACTTGGTCATTGTGAATGTAGTCAAATCAGTCATTCTTTCAGCTGATTTTTACCCAACATTGGAATTAGCTATGTCTTTCTCAGTAGTTCATATACAAATGCCAAGTGAATCAAATACCAAAAATACGTGTGTCCGGCTGACAAACCAGATGAGCTTAAAATTTTACTTTGACGCTCGCTGGGCTAGCCAGATCAGAGCGACTAAAGAATAGAGAGTCATCTGTACAAAGAGGGTTTGTGATAATCCTGTTGGTGGTGGTTTTTTTGCATGTTACAGTGAAGTTCTATCATATGTAAAAATAGGTGGAAACATCAAGGCTAGTGGAGAACAAAAATTGTGCACATAGAGCTCAATACAAGTCGCAAAAAGCTATTATGTGAGAGAGATAAGTATCCATTAAAAATACATATTCAGTGTAGTAAACTTTTAACTTACAGTATATTTGTAATGAGCTCAGTTATTATTTATATTTTCCATATAAAATATTTGCAGTATTCATTATATTATTTTACAAGAACATAAGAAGACAGACAAACATGATAATAAAGTCCACCCAAGCATAAAGCATTAAACTAAAATCTAAAGCATCACTTTTCTCTTTTGTATTTATATAACCAGATTTTGCAACAATTTAAGTTAATAATACTTGCAACGGTATCAGCCAAATTATTCCAAAAGGTAAAATCTGTAAAGCAATATCTTCAATAAGCTTAAAATAAAACTTAATTACTTTTAATGTTGAAATTTTTTCACATGTTTTATATATATATTTCATACTTTTTGCTGTTAATATATGTTTTTAATATTTTCCAAGTTTATTCTTTTAGTTCAGAGTTTATTAGAGAAGAATATAGCACACTAGTTAAGAATGAGTTTCTGTTTTTAATATTTATAGAAAAAGCACAGATATTAGTGGTTTCATCTCATGCAAGTTGACAGTTAGATTTTCTCAAAATAATTTCGAAATTTTAATTTTCTTATAGTGAAAAGAAAGCCTTCCTTGAGGGATTAAAAAAGTATGGTCTTGGAAATTTGGAGATGCTTGAGAAAGTTGTAAAAACTAGGAATCAAACAGAGATTAAGTAAGTTTGTGTGCATTATGTTGTAAAGCAAAGCTGTATTTAAAATGTTTGTCTCAAAATATTAAAAAAATTGCTTTTATGAAAATGTAGGTTTCTCTGTAATTTACACATGTATCCTCATAAACATGCCAAATGCAAATGGTTCAAATTAGACCTTATACAAATGAACACACCTCTTTTATGAGAGTAGTACTGATGTCAATGAAATAATACTTGATGGCTGAAAGATCTGGGAGCAAATATTTAATTCACTCCATTCACAGATATTGTAACTCATGCTGGAAAGTTTACTTCTCAGTTATGTCAAGAAGCAGTTATGCTTTACCTGACATGTCACAACTTCATGATTTAACCTTCCCTGCCAGGTGTAAGTATTTTCCAACTCTCAAATAATACATCTACTCCTTGAATTTCAGAGTTTAAAATGGAGTGTGTGATAAACCTGTTTAAATTGATATATCCTGATGGGACAGGGTAAGTCTAACAGACTTGCAACCCTCAAATCATTTTCCTTTTTTCTCTTACCTTTATAGGTGCTCTATTCTACACCTCAGTAACCAACTCAGTGGCTTGTGGATGCCTGCCAGGGTATACTTAAATATAAATTTGCATCCTACAGCCAATCAAGTCTGTAATGCTCACTGTTGAGATGGGATGTTCCAAAAGACCACTAGAGGTTGTTCTCATGGTATCTTATTTGTTAAACAAAACCCAATTCAAACCATACCTGCTCATGGACTGCCATAAGCAAACTAGTGTTGAAATAACTGCCCATTTTTCTGGTTTTAGTTTAATAAACCAGGACTGGAAGCCTTTTAAAAGTAAGGTTGCATGCCAAATTATTGCATTGTCTAAAGGTGTTTTGTTCCTCCAACCTCCCCAGTGTGCTTTCACTCCCCTTTTTTTTAGTAGGGTATGGGAGTTCTTGCCATTTGCTAGTTTTTAGTTGCTGGGGTCATGGATCAGAGACTTCCTCCTGAGTGTAACCAGTATTACTCAGTGGAAAGTAGAGCAATGGTGTTCTGTTGGTATAAATGGTGTAGATCCTTCTTCTAATGCAGAGTGGATGAGAAATACCTGATGCTGTCTGGTTTTGGACTGTAGATAACCCACTATGTATGGTTTTTATCACTTTAGCCATACTGCACCATCTTGCACGTCCATTTCCATTACTTGGGTTTTGGACTGTGCATAATTTTCCCTGAACTTAGAGAAGCATATCTTTATTTTGAGTAGAGTATATCCTTGTACATAAGGGATGCAGTCTGTCATGGGTGTGCCCCAACATGTTTCCATTGTAGAGGGTGTCACAGTTCATGGGTTCCCTTCGGGTACATTCCAAAGAGGATGCTCGTTTAGATAACTTTTGCACCTCTCCTTCCACCTTTTCATTGTGAGATTATTGTTATTATATGAGTAAGGGTAAGATATTATATAATCAGTCAACATTTTCCAACACTGAAAATATATTTGCAGTAGATATTTTCTATGCGTCCATCCTCCCTTCTTTCTGTGCACCTCTACTTGCCTAATCTCAGTGCATGGAGAGGGAAAAGATATTACTTCAGTAGAGGTAAGTACCTATCAGAAATGTATTTTTGGTGTTGGAGCATACCAATTTCACTTGTACTGTAGATAATTTTATGGAAATGTTTATTTTCAAGTTACTGTTTTATGTCTGATTTCAAATGTAAGAATATTTTAAAACCCAGCATATACATGTAAGAAAAATTTATCTTTTCAAGAGAATATTCTATACTAGCAAATAATTTTTAAAGTACAAATGTTGCTATTTGATCATATAAAATTTTTCCAAATGTTTAAAAATGTTATGTGCATGTGTATAGTCTATTATTCCATCACATTATCATTTATTAAAACTGTGATATTTCATTTCTTATGTAGTTGTATTTCAGTTTGAATTCTAGAAATGTAAATTAATTGTAACCAGTGCATAAAAATATCTGAAATTAACAGAACCTTGATATAGTTAATTAACTGTCTAGTAAATGACAAATCTGGGAGGCCTGTACAAAGTTGGCATGTTAGCTTTGAGTAGTTTAAAAGAGTCAGTTTGTATTTGCATGCTATGATTATGCTTTGTAAATTTTTCTTGATCATTTTCTCAGATTTGTTGACTTAGTGTCTTATGTTTTCAGTCTTGTAATATTATCAGCATTTTAACCAACATAGCTGTCTGTTTCAAAAGTGTTTGACTTAGAAGGTCAGTGGCTTCATCATTGTACAAAAGGAAAAACGTCCGAGTAAAATAAAGAAAATTGTATAGTAATATCTCGACCAGACTACGTCTACTATAACCATTGCTGGCGAGATCCTTTTCCAAGTAATATGATTCTTCAAGCTGGCTAACACACTAGTGTTTGAAATACTGTTTTTATTAACAAACTACTTTACAACAACTGTTACAGTGTGAACTTGATTAGGTTAGTGAAGTATAACTTTTCATCAGTTTTCTTTTTCACAAAACTCCAGAATTAAGATAAGGATTTCTTGAGACTTGTTCTTCTTTAAGATCATATTTATCTTATTGAAATAAGTTGATCATTACTCAGTACGTGGCTTACACTGAATTTCACCTAGACTTAGCTGGAAGAGATTGTTTATGATTCTAAGTTTCATCTTTTATGTTTTCAGACTTTCGTTAATCTGTGACTTTTGTATAGACATTCTATCATGAGTTCTGCAGTCCCACAGCTTTCATGTGTGTGTACTTCTCAAAATATCATAAACACACTAGTTTTGGGAACAGTGGCTTCTCTTTATGTGCCAATCAATGAATCATGTTTATTTAAGATTTTGCAGTGAGCCTTGAATCTTTATGAAGTTTGTTGTCAAACCTGTCACCTGTTGGAATATCTTTATTTTGCTCACGATTGTTTCAAAATGTGGCTCATTTATGAGTATAACTTTGTAGATAACCTCTTTTCCTCTATCTCCTTTGGGTTCTGAATCTTTTCAACACTACCACTCTCCAGGACTGTGTTGATATACTTATGGTGTTGGCATTATCTTCAGAAGTTTGTCTTTCTGCATAACAAAGAACTCTTACCCTTTTTCACACTGTTGTGTAAATTCCTACACACGCTATAAGTCTAGAATAAAGCTCTCACTTCACTGTGTGTCAGTGAGTATTATGCTGGTCTGTGATTTAATTACTATTAGACTATAGCCATCCACTAATAGGAAGGCAAGATGCACAGTAATCCTCATTAGCTCTAACTCTTGAACACTGACTCATTTTTTTATGATTCTTGTTTTACATGATATTTTTGATTTTTAGAAACAACAATAAAAAATGTTTAATTTATCAGTTAGAACTTTTATTTAAATTATCTTCAATTTTTCTTTTAACCCTCTCCCTACAGGTAGGTAAAAGTACAGATGACCTTTTAGACTTACATTCAAAATTTAATTAAATTACTTTATTAACATTATATACAAATAATCTTGGCATAAAAACATAGTCAGTAAATCAAATTTTAATATCTTGTAAATATTAAGTTCTTTTTTATATAACAAAATATTTACAAAAGCCTTAATTTTCCCTGGTGTGAGAATTGTGACATTATTCTCCATGTATTCCCTCTTTTTTAATTATTTGCTACAACTCTTGAGAAGTATAGAGTTGCACATATATTTCTCATTATAATCAAGATATTACTAAGGTAAAGTCTATTTTTTTATAGCCTTTAATCTTATTTGCATATGGTGCCACAAGATACAAAACCAGACATAGTTCCCATGCACACCTACTGCATTCTCTCTTTTACAAATTTCCAATAGCTCTCTCCTGCTGATGTTTTATAATGCATTATTATAATCAATGGAAAGCCAAAATTCTGTTTTATTAAGTGATGTATTATATTGTTTACTGTACAGAGCATTGTCTGTTTCATCTTCAGTTATGTGTTCCAAGCTCTTTTCCATCAAGATAGTTCTGCAAACCTTGGAATACATGATAATCGGATGGGGCAAGGTCTGGAGAATAAGGAGAATGTGGAAGTTTTTTTAGTCTAGCTCTTCAGTCTTTGCAGATGTGATCCTTGTTGTATGGGGCCGTGTATTATCCTAGTATAACACAACACCTTTATGATTGATTACAGCAATATTCAGTGCAACATTCAAGTGCTCTAACTGTTGACAATAGAAGTCTGATGTAATCATTACATTGAGTGGCAGCAACTCAAAGTGGATTGATCCCACCAACAATATCCCACCAAATGCTTAACAACACTTTCCTATGGTGGAGGTCCATTTTGGGCTGTACTTTAGCCAATTTACCTGTACTGAGCCATTTTCTACAGTGCTTAACCTTTTTATAAAATAATCATTTTCCATCTCCAGGCACTAACCTTTCCAAAAAAGGTGAGTTACATTCATGAGATTGCAGATAAGTGCAAATGTCCACTTTTGTTCTAAGGTTGGCTTTTGTTAAATCATGGGGGACCCATTTTTTAAGCTTTGACATCTTTTCAAGCTGTTGCAGATGATGGTAAACTGTTGAATGAGTTGAATTAAGCTTCTGTGCTAGTTCTTCAACTGTTACAGCACAGTCTTTATCAAGTGCAGCCTGCAGCAAGTCATCATTAAACTCAACAGGACAATCTGAACTTTTGAAACCATCTTCAACATTTTATTTCACTGAGAGACTGAACCATAAGCATCTTGCATGTTTCATGTAGTTTCTGCTGTACTTTTGCCATTTTTATGCTCATAAAGCATTATATTACTTTTCTTTCCTTTTTAGTGCTTTTTTTGGGTATTTTTTAAATGCTGCAGTTTGTTTTAATGCTGCTCTTTATCTGTTCTACCTTTAGTGAATTACGTTTTGGACCAGAGGACTGCAACAGGTTTTTTTCATTTCATTGGTCCCTTCTTCTACTGTTCTTTGTTTTTTTGTTACTGTATGGTTTGTCTTCTTTGAGGGTTAGCCATTTCAGGTCTTTGAGATGAGTTGTTTCTGGAGCAACCCCTTGGCTCCAGTTCTGTAGGAGTTTTGTTCTCCAACTCTTTTCTTTGATGGATCCCCTTTTCTATACCTGTTCAGTTCCTCAGGACGTCCTCAGAGGTTTTCCTATACTTTTACTCTCCCTATCACCTGTGTAAAAATCCTTGAGATAATTCATCATCTTCAATATGAGGTTATACTTTCATCCTTTTATTATTCCCACAAAGTTGGAAAATTGTTGGCCAAACATCATCCTATCTTGTTTGATCCAGCTTTGGGTTTTCCTGTTTCTGATGGTCAGTTTCTCACTCTACAGGTACTCTTCCTTGTGATGGATGACCAGTTCAGGTTTTCAGACATTTCCTCCACATCATGATTTTGCTTCATTTGGTGTGTCTTCTGTTGGTGAAATATTTAGTTTTCAGTTCCTCCCCTCTGTGTTGGTTCCATCCTCTCCTTTATTCATTGTCTCCTTCCAATTGCCTATATTCACTCATCATAGTGGCTCTAATTTGAATTGTTGACTTTTCTGCATTGTTTGTTCTCATAATGACCTTATTCAAACATTATGTATTATTAAGATCATAGAACACACTAAGTGTCCAGTGTTTGCTCAAAAGAAATATTTGCTGAAAATTCACATCAAGTGGAGAGAAGTACTAAAAGTATTTAGCCCATCTGTTGAGGCTTTAAGCATGACTATTCATTGATTTCTATGCATGTATACACATACACACACACATTATATATATTCCAGGCTATTCTACATTTGACAAAAATATGAAGGACAGCACTAGGTGTGTGTCTGCTGTCTTTAGTCATGGTAATCCGTGGTACTGTCTCTCAGTAAGACATCTAATTGCAGATGAATGTGCCTGTTAACAATGATTCATGTATCTCTCCTGTGTTCTCCCTCATGCAAGTTCCATTTCCCTCAAATTCTTCTAGTGGAGTTGGGGAAGTCGACATAGAGTTCCTCATTAAATGGAATACCAATATTCCAATACTGAGTGGACACATCCTTTGCTTTGAAAGTAGGATTGGGATGTTACCTGATATTGTACTTCAGGTATCTGCTGTTTTATGAAGTAAGTTGATTATAACAAGATGGATGAGTCATGGGTTCACTTTGGAACGTGGGTCTGTATGCTTCTTCTGTTCTATTTTTTGTAATATCTCATGTAGGTATTCCTCCAATATGTAATGACCTAACATATAGGTCTAGCAACTCTAAACACTTATGCCCAGCTATCTTCCTGTGAGATTATACATGCTTGAATAATCTGCCATCTCATCCACTAGTGACATATTAGCGTTCACCAAAAGATTCTTATTGACAGTCTTTTTCCCTATAACCTCAGCTGTACAAAGAACATTCTCTGCTTAAAATGGATGTGGTTTCTCACTGAGTGCTGCCTCCCATGTCGTGTGTGTCACACTCCATGATTACTTGCATGGAGAGCTAAGGTCTAATGAAGATTAAACTGTAGACTGGTGCAGTATATATTGATGCATGTAAGGGGATGGGAACTTTGTTCAAGGCTTCTGGCATTTGCAGAAACATGCATGATAGTACACATGAGGTAATAGCTCTTTGTAGTAAAAAAACTGTTAGCTTTAGGGTCAGCAATCTTTTTTGATATCTCATTTTAAAATCACTCTTCTAAAGATTTATTCTGTTTCAAATGAATATCAGGATTTCATGTTCTTTTTATTGAACTGAGTGAGATGTTATAGTATTCACAAAAACTTTGTTGTGATATGTTTCAAAAAGTATAGTTGAACTTGATCTTGTTGCCTTCGTTTGCTTCAGTTTTTCTATTGTTTTGGCTGTTATCACATCATGCTAGTCTAAACTGGTATTTAGGCCATCCCATGTTCGGTGCCTTAGGGGCAACAGTGCACATTTTTGATACTTTACTGGTTTAAAGTTCTAAGTCCATCTTCTGTAGCAGTGGATACTGTGAGTCTTTCTTGGAAAAAACTTGTTTCTCTGAACCTGCCAATTTTATCTTCATTCTCAAGTAATGGGTAAGATAAGATCAGTTAATCCCACTGTCCAAATCTTATTGCCTCATGCTGACTTGCTCCTTGATGATTTTCATTCTTCTTGCCTGTCCCAAAGAAATCCTGTTCCATTACTTTTGATAAGTCTTCTGTAATGGCTAGCTGTTATATACAGAATTTGAAGTCTTTATCTTTTTCAAATTTGTCCACATCTTTATTTTTTTCATGTTTCATATACCATTTTCATGATTGTGGTTTGTTTTGTTTCAGTTGCAGTCTTCATGTCTTTGTTGTCACTGTTTTTTCATGCTGTTTTATGTGTTTTTAATACATCTTTCTTTAGTATCAAGATGTCATCATCGGATGCAAGCCTGGTATTAATTTGCATGTCTTTGTTTGAACCTTGTGCATCTTGTTTACATTCTTCCTCTGAAGACATGTTGTATTTTGTTACTAACTTCAGGAATAAGATGATTTGAAATTTTTTATTTTTTTTTATACTCTTATTTTTTCTTTTAGAAAGGTTCTGTACTGAGACCTTAATATAGAGTCTTTCTACCAGAGATTTGGGCTGAGATAGTCACAGCTGTTTTTCTCATATTATGTTACCTAGCCTGACCGACCTCAATTCTTTTTTTGTTTTATGTCTTTTTCTTTTTGTTGTTTTTTTAACTCACCAATAAGGCTGTCTGTTTCTGGTGTGAAAAAATGTAATATTTCCAAGGAGATCAACATTAGTTTTTATATTTTGCAATGGCTCATGTTTCACAGGTCTTGCTTTATTCATTCCATTGAATTTGTTTGTGCACCTTATATGTCTTGTTTATCAAGGTGTTTCTGACCACCTGAATTGGATTTCAGGTTATATAACATATTTAACATTTGGCTATCTGTGTTAGGTCTCATGGACTCTGTATCCTGTTCTTGACATCATTTAGTATTTTTATTGTTCTTCAGACCCAATGGAATCTCTCTTGGGAGTTTTGTATTTCCTACCTAGTATTTTTTTATTAACTTTTTACAGGGTTTCTGAAATTCTGAATAATTTTAACTACATATATAGCACAGAACAAGAAAGGTAGAATAATTAAGTACAGCCTCTTTTTATGCATTGAGAACGTTTATTTATATTCATTCATCCAGTCAAAAGTCTTATTTTCTATAGTGTATGTTTTTTTTGCAGGCAACCCCCAGGTATTTCTGTATCACTTTAAAATCACCCAGTTTACAAATCAAGAGGTGTGTACAGTTTTGAAATTATTTAATTATATATATAATGAGGTAACAAGATTGAAGTATGTCCTTTTATAATACATGTCTGAGTTGTTCCACAAAGAATATACAACTGCATTATTGATATATATTCCTCCAACCTATTTTATGTCACTACCATTGTTGGCTTCACAGGTTCAACATAACATTACTCCTAACAAAATCACTCCTTTGATTAAATTAAAGGATTTTATGGGTTCTAAGAAGAATGTGTTTTCTTTAGAACCTGTCTTTTTATATGCACTAATTTTTTTTCCTCAAATATGCAAATTATTTTCTTGTTCTGAATTGTACTTCAGCTTCATTTGGTTATATATTTCTTGTAGTCTAATTTATTATATTCCTGTGTTGTAACTTTTGGTTTTATACTTTTCAGTTTCTTTTCATATTTATTTGTTCCTATCTACTTTAACATTGTGAGTATTCTAAATCTAAAAACTTCAAATGTTGGGTCTATTTAATTCAAATTTTACATCTTTATAATTCAAACAACTTTCAAGTAGATACTTCTCTCAAAATTCTTCTGTTGAACCTCCCCACAAATGAATTGTCATCATAACTACAATTTAAATGCAGAGCTTATACAAGATTGTACAATATGTCTTGTGGAAGATGGAAGAATGATGAATTATGGGAAAGTGATGCACAAAGTGTGTTAAGTACTTTCAGAAATTTTTAGTCATAATTATTGACAGCATGAGATCAACCTCAACAGGAAAAGGTTTTCAGTATCTCAGAGGTAAGTGCATGTTTGATATTAAATCTAAAAAGGAAAGATTTTCGTTATCATAACCCGTCTCTACAAGTAGATCAAAGTGAGCTTTGCAACCATTTTAATCATTTAAGTAAACTATGTGATTCTCAATATATACAAATAAACTGAACTTCAGAAAGTAGTTAATAAATCTAATTTGAATATGAGTTTTAATATTTTAATTTCAAAAGGAATTCTTTAAATAAATCCTCATTCTCTCCTTCTGTGTCATTGTAATACTTGTTTGCTCAGAGATGTCCATCCTCTCTTTTAGTTTTTTATTCTACCTCTCTGATGTCCTGAGTTTTAATGTGCAAGTTATTCATTATGGTATATGGATATTACTAAGACAGTCTAATTTTTATAGCCTTCAATCTTTGGTTATGAAGATATATAAACTAGAAAGCTGGATGGGACAAAGTTATCATCCCCACTTGTCACATCTTCTCTTTTCCACAATTGCCATTAATTCTCGGATGTTTGCTATTACATCATTTGTAACCAACAGAAAACAAATTATGAAATGACTTAAAATGATACCTTGTTCTTAATGGAAATATTTAGATGTTTCACTTAAATATTGAAAATAGCTGTTGCCAAGTCCTGATTGAGTAGTGAAGGGAATTTTAAGGAATTTATGTTTTAGTTACAAAGCCAGTTAAAGTATAATAGTTATAGGAATTTTTTCTTTATGATTATTATTTGTGTATTTAAGTGCCTGAAATAATTATTGTTTGATATACTATTACCTCCATCACAAATAAAGTAGGTTTTGTTTCATTGGTAAGCTAACAGCAAAAACACAGGAGACTAAATGAGAGTACTTGTTTTCATGTATATTAGTTTTGGGTTGTTATAAAAGTAATAGAATGTAAAAATTAAAAACTTGGATAATGTAATGAAAATATCTACAAGGTACAAATATGTGTGTAGGTTATGCATTATATCATTTGATATTTTAGCTATGTATTAGCCAAGTTTTTTATTATTAGATAGACAAACTGCAAAGGGCAATAAAACAAAAAATCAAGTATGGACAACATAGACTGTCATTACCCTTAAGTTATTTCTGTTAAATTATTGCAGCTTTTTTTTACAATCTCCAATCACTCTCAGAAAACAAAATGTAACTTAGATTTATTTTGGATTTTTTTTAGTGGCTGTAAATCAGCCAAATCAACATTATGTATCAAATTAGGATAGAGAGAGTAATAAATGAAATATAAATTATTACCAAAACATTTGATATTTGTATAGAAGAGTTTTTAGGAATTAAGCAAATGAAATTTGAAAACTGTAAGATGAAAATGTATTTTTCATCTGAAAATAAAACCCACTTTGCTTTTGTACTAGTCATCACTTTGACTCTGTATGCTTCTGGTTAGATTTTAAAAAGCAAGCTTAAGTAAATATTCTGTTTGTGTGTGTGTGTACAAAGCATGCAGTGCTTTCTAAAAGCTTGCCAAATTTCATAAAGATACACATATCACATTAAAAGTTATAGTATGGATACTTTCATGTTGGTTATATGGTTAGTCAGAATTACCAAACCCATATCAAGAGAGTTAGTTAAATTGTAATGTCCTACCACAAATATTTATGTATTATGAATCAGTTTTCATAAAGAAAATCCTTACTCCTCTTTAGTTAAGTTACAGCAACAAATGTTGCATTATAATAACTCGAGTTTTGCGAAAATTAATTTTTTCCACAGCTACATTCAAATGAATATTCTGATAAATGATTTTTATAACTAATGTGCAATTCAAATACACTCATCTTTCATAATTTTGATATAACTTTTTCCCACCAGCCATAATGCAAAATGGCTGGTGCCTTGATCTTATTATTATTACATTTCTCTTTCAATTTATCAAAACTTTTACAACAGTTACTTAGTGAATCTGTTGGAGGGTAATATCCCTTCTGACTTACCACCTGCAGAGAGTGAAGTTATAATTATGCTTCTTAAAGATCTTGCACAAGTGGTAAAATATCCTCTTTTACAGGAAGAAAAAGAATTCCTGAGGAGTAAGTTATGTAGTAAATTAGAAAATATAAATGTTGTATAACGAGTTAATGATTTTTGGTTTTTTAAATCCTGATTTGCAAAAAATGAAAATGCCTTGTTAAAAGAAATTCTTTTAATCTTGTGCTCGTGGAGTTGGGCAGTTAGATTAAACTGTTAATGTGTAATTTTATGCACGTAATAATTGCAAATATATATTTTTTGCATCTTCACAAAATTATGTAATTTATTAGTAAACATTACAAATATGGTGTACACAGAAAATCCAAAGTTAGTTATAGAATATTTTTCTAAAAATTTGTCTGTGATGCTACCAATTCAGAGTGATTCAGGCATTGACTAGTCTTGTGTGCAAGCTGAATTTCATGTTAACTCTTTTGAAATGGGTCATGGGTCAAAGGCCATGTCATTGTTTTTGTTGACCAACATTCAAAATTTTATTGAACTACTATTTTATGAATTTGTCCTTAAGTTTAGTATCAAACTGTACATTATAATTCAGATTTTCATATTAAATATTATTTAATTTCTTAATTAAAAAATTAAACATTAAACATCAATTTTTGTGTTTTATGTGGTATGTTGAATACAGCACTGGTTCAAGTTAGATGTTTGTGATACCAAAATACAAAGTCTGTAGTCTTGTATGAATTAGGAACTCAAATTACCAATATTGAAAAGCTAGAATATAAAATAAACACCTTTTATCTTTTCTCTTTGCTGAGACAACACAATATCTAGTGAATCAAACACGGTGGCCCCCACTCACCTCTTTCCATATTTGGAAATAGTCCCTTATATACGCTTACTTTTATATGTGAATTGAATAACCAATTAAACACTAAAAATATCTTAGTGATTTTCTCAACAATTTTCAAATGTAATGGCATCCTCTCTTTTTCTCTAAATGAAATGTGACTATTTTACCAAATACTAATCTACTAAAATGCAGCCAAGACAGGTTACTCTGGCCACCAAATGTCTACTTTAAACTACTTTTCCCATGTTATTCCAAACAATGTATTCATATTCATATATAAATATTATAAATAAGGGGATAGACAGAAAAAAGTGACTTCCTTTGTATGTATTCATATACATACACAAGTATTATATATAAGGGGATGGACAGAAAAAAGTGACTCCCTTTGAAAATGTTAATTTGTTGTATTTTTTTAGATAACAGAAAAATATGTAAAACAATAAATTTTTAGAACTCACTAGACAAGATCTACTTAAGTATGATCTCGTTTCTTTCTATTTTTGTAAGTGGTCCCTTCTGTACACTTCAATATATATGAGGTGAATAACCAATCAAAAGCTCAGAATGTCCCCCTAGTCACTTTCTTGGCTATTTCAAAGTGCTTGGAAGTCATCTTGTTCTTTTGAACCAATGGTTTAAGCAGATAGATTGTGTCTTCACATATTTTTGTAAACAAAATACAGCTTGCTTACTAAGCTAGATAAATTGGAGTCAAATTTTATGGCATCAGTATAGTTATGATTTTTGAGTTATTTCAAATGCATATAAAAAACCTAAAAAACTAGTTTCACATCCTCTGTGCAAAATTTAAAAGGCTTAGCAACCTATGGCAAGCATATATTTTTAATGTAGAAAAATATTAACTATGCTTAGTGTTGTATAATCTCTGGAACCTTCTAAATGAATATGAAAAGTTTTTTTTTGTAATACTTTATAACTTACCTTTTTCTCTAGCTGTAGTTGAATGAGTAACAAAGGGTAAAGTGAAAAGTTGAAAAATACAAAATAAAGCTGAATTACCCATTTTTCCTTTCAAGAATGACTGCATATTATAAGAGGCAATTACACTATTTACTCTTACAAAATAATTGATTCATTTTAAATTCCTGGTCATTTAAAATTGTTGCATTACCAATGCACTTAGAATAAAGCAAAAGCAGTTTATAACCACAAGACAGAGTTGTGTTAACAAAAGATAGGGTTACCATTACCTATAGTCAAATAATAGTCATACTTAACTCATCGTATGCTTGTGTTGTCATAAGCATTTCTTTTTTCATTTATGTTTTCATTTCTAACCTAACAACTTTCTGATTTTTAAATTTTATTTACTTTTATTATAATAACAAATAAAATGAACATGAATAAACAAGATATACTGTAATTACACATGGATCGGGTATTCTTTTGGTCTAAAGTCTTGACAAAAGTTAACTGTATGCTTTGTTAGGTTTGCTGGTGGTGCTGTACATAATTCAGAACATAAAATATTAACATGCATAAAAAATACCATATTCTACAACCTTCATAATTTAACCAACTTTCTACTAATCTGTCTATTAAAGTAATTGCATTTATTTGTTAAGGTGGTATTAGACAGTGAAAAAGTTGACCAAATAATTAACACTGTCATCAAAAAGAGCTAGCTAGCCTGATAGGGAACTCAGTAAGTTAAAACCAAATTTTCTGTTTGTTGGTTATAAATAATTCAAATAGCAAATGTCATACAGAGAAATATTGACATAGGGACGGCTAGCACAGATAGCCCTCGAGTAGCTTTGTGCGAAATTCCAAAACCAAACCTATTATTTGTTACAATATTTTCTACATTGACGAATATTGGGTAAGTCAAGAGTTGTATTTAAAAAAATAAGTTTGATTACTTCACGTGAAAAGTAGTTGATTGTGAAAAAACATGGAATTAAAGCAACAAATATTATTATATTGTCTCTTTATTTGAATTGAATCTGTGATTCTGTACTAATATCCTTAAATTTGTTGTGGAATAAATAATTATTGAGGCATACCTTTTGTGTTAATTTGTATAATTAGCAATTACTCACTTATTGTATGCTTACACTAATGTAATTGCAGTTGTTGGTCCTAAGGATGTTTGTAAAGATGTTTATCCATATTGTCGGTGCGTATACGAAAATAATAAGTTAATCAACTTGTTACGAACATATTATAAATCTGACATCCTTGAACCTGCTCCATTTTGTCAGTTATCCTGAGTATCCGAAAAGCTACAATCACCATAGTTGCCCAGTAGGAGATACGAGTTTTCAATACTTAATAAACCTTATAATAATATTGTGTGGAGTATTTTCAATATTCATATCTCTTAGAACGTTTCTTCTATTACTTCAGGAATTAAAGGTGAGATTTTATTTCAAACCGCCTGATGTAGGATATTTACTGACAATTCTTTAGCCCATTATAAAAAAAAACTTTGATTTAAACACGATTACATGATTTTTTATTGGTGTTTACCGCATAAATTAAATGTCAGGGTTACCTGTTTAAGGTTTATTTTTTTGTAGTGATTATGTTAATTTATGTTTGTCAAGCATTTTTTGTCTAGAAGTATACAGTAATGCAAATGAAATATATGGGTGTGTTGGACAAAGTATGTAACTTGTTGGTGGCGGTAAATTTGGCAATAAATGAACTGTACACACTTCGCTTATTTTAAAATAGTGTATGTTTAAAACAAGTTATACGCACAAAAAGAATTTACACTACATGTATGTACATCATAGTTGCATTTCAAATAGTATACAATAGAGTTTCTTTTTGTTGTCAATAAACTGCTTTAGAATCTAGTTGAAAAACTAAACTATCTTTATTTTTAATTTGATCAATAACAGTGTATAACTCTCTTATTTCTTTCGCCTTTGTTGTTTCTTTTATCATAACAGTATCCTCACTTTTGATACACGTCTGCTGTTTTTGTGGAAGGCAGGTTCAGTGGTCTGAGAAAACGCTTTAACAAGACAAGTTATTCTCTCAAAATGTCAGAAAATTGCTAATCTCCCTTTAACATGTTAACCGTTAGGCTATTCGTTCCTACGACGTTTAACTTTACGTTACCTAACCTTTGTTTGACCAAAACTATCTTTCAGTTAATTAAGTTCGATTTTCGCTCTCTTCCAGCCAGTTCGCCCAGTAGTTGCATTTTAATACATTTTATTGAGGCGTTAACATCTAGATCAGCGACTTACAAACACAACTTCCAACGATCGTCTGCTTTTAACTCTTATTATAAAAAAAATATAATTAAATATAATCTCACAAAATAAATCAGTCAATACTGCTTACACTATCTTTTATATCTAAAAATGTTGCAACAAACCAACAGCACAGAACAATACAGGAATTATTATTTTATAATAAAAAAGAATAAAGACACGAAAGATCGATTTTTTGTCTAAATAGGAGATTTAACATCATTCATATCTTTAAGGTGTAATTTAGAACGTTCTATATAGCAGTCAAGAGACACTATAATCAGGCCCAGCATGGCCAAATGATTACTGCGCTCGTCTCGTAAAATGATGACAGTAGCGGGTTTGAATCCCCGTCACACCAAACATTGTTTTCCTTTCAGCCACAGGTGCGTTATAATGTGACGGTCAATTCCATTATTCTTTGGTAAAGGAGTGGGACGTGAGTGGTGATGACTAGTTTCCTTCCCTCTGGTCTTGCACTGCTAAATTAAGGACGGATAGCGCAGATGACCCTTGTGTAACTTTTGGCGAAACTCAAAAACAAATATTATAATTAATTTTTGTTGGCAAACGCTTATTTATATTTGTGTGGTATATTAATTGTTCTTCTATAGTACTTAATATTATTTAATTTCGGTAGTGCATAAAAAAAAATATTAATAATATTAAATTACATGAGGGGATTCTGTGTGAAACCACCAAACCATGGCAGAGCCCACAGTCATCTGATTTCGAACCATCCATATAAATGGGAATGAAAGGATGGTTCGAAAGATGTTCGGCAAATATTAGAAGGTACTTCCAATTGTGAGTATCTGCCTTCTTCAGATAGGCTGACCAGTGAATACAGCAGTTTTGTCCAAGGACAGACTTAGTTTAGTGAACTGCACCTGGATACGAAGGCCAAAAGGAACAATGGCAAACCATCTATTCTGAAAAAGCATGGGATGCTGTGGTAGAGATCGAAGTTTCGAAGCATACAGTAAAGACTGTTGCAAACATTAGAGATGTAGAGGAGTTTCATGAGACTCAGTGTACAAACCCTGGACTGGAGAAGTGCGATAGGCCGTTGTGAAGAGCTGAAGCCCCTGATGGTGAACTTCAAGGAGGAAGTGCTGGCAGAGCTCTAGGCCACAGTGACTCGTAGTCCAGTTTTGATGAATGAAGACACAATAGATTTCTAGCATAAAACATCAACTTGCTCCAAAGGAGGTGGAAGAGAGGAGAAGGAGGATACTCAGTGCCTTTGTACACTTGACACATATCTTTTTTATGCGTGGAGTAAAGGTCAGCTTACAGTCAGTGATAAGCCCCAGGAACCTTGCTTCAGGGACCACAAGAAGTGCAACTTTTCCAAGACAGAGTTCAGGATGGGAGTGAATACCATATTGGTAGCAGGAATGCATACAAACGCTTTTAGAGCGAGAAAAGGTAAAACTCTTTGCTGTGGTCCACTTCAATAAGTGACTGAGGGCAATCTGTAGCTACCATTCAATGAACCTCATAATCAAAGACTGTCACGAGAAGTAGAAGTCACTGAGATAAAGACAACTTGCAACTGTAGGGAGGAATTGTCTGCTGATGGCATTAATCTTTATAATGAAATGTGCAGCATTCAAGACACATCCCTAAGGGACTCCAAGTTCCTGTGGGAAAGAATGGGAAATTGTTGAACCCATACGGACTTTGAATCACCAGTCCATTATAAAATGTTTAATAATGGCCACGCAAACCATTTGATTTGAAGTCTCGCAAAATGGCAAACCTCCATGTAGTGTCAAAAGTTTTATCTACGTAAAAAAATACAGAAACAATATGTTGTTGCTTGAGAATGATTTCCCGATTAACGTTTCAAGTCAAATCATGTGGTCCACGATGGAGCACTGTCATTGGAGTCCAAACTGTATGGGCAAGAGGATATTATTTAATTAAAGGAACCAAAAATGAGCAATAAAAATCCTCTGTAATATCTTACAGAGACCGCTCGTCAAAGCATTTGAATGGTTGTTTCAAAGAATCTTGGAATCCTTCCCAGGCTTGGGAAAGTGAGAGGCAGTAGCATTTTGCCAAGCATCAGGAAAAAACATTCTCCTGTCAGACTCAGTTAAAAACAACCAGAAGAATAGCAAGAGAGGCAGGAGAGAGATGACATAGCATTTTATAGTGAATATCATTAGGTCCAACTTGTGTACTACAAGATCAATGAAGAGCAATCGTAAGTTTTACCAGCATAAAGGGCGATTATGGTCATAGAGACGATCAGCTCAAACGAAAAGAGGTGATTGCTCTGCTAGTATATTGATGAGTAAGAAGTTGAGGGATGAGGCAGAAGTGCTAGATGCACGAGAAGACTTTCATCTAGGGTATCTGCAATTTTCTGGCCATCAGAGAGCAAGATTCAAAGGGGCATAAGCATACTATCCACTGATCTTTCAGATCTGAAACAACAAGGAGTTCAAGAACATTGATATGAAGAGGCCAATAATTTTTGCAACACAGTCCTGAAGAGAATACATCAATGAAGACATGCAAATTTGGCCGTGTAGGAGGAAGTGGGATGTTCTCCGAGACATGAACTTTGCCCAACCGCAATAAGGCTTGTCCATAACTTTAGAAGGGGGATGGGAGAATCTAACATCTTGAGCATGGTTTCATTTCTCGTGAAGAACCCATTGAAGGGACCACATATGAGCCCCATACAAGGTGTGTCAGAGGAGTTAATGAAGACATCATCCCCTAAAGCAATTTGATTAAGCAGCATCGAGAAACAGCTGATGAGTATGATTAGCCAACTCCTGTTTGGAATGAGTGAAAAAAACACCAGTTGCTCAGAAACAAGTGAAAACACAATTCCAAAGAATAAGGTACAGAGAGAGGGCTTCTAACATGTAATGGTGCTAGAGCCATCCCCAAGGGTAGAGCATGAAACTGTATGTTACCCGACGATAGAAAACTAAAGATATAGATGATAATACTCTGATACAGGATTGTAAAAAATATGCATTGGAGATGCCCAGCTTTGTCATCCAAAGCTGAAGAGAGAGATCTCACTAAAATGTAAGTTCGGATTCCATAATGAAGCATGAACATGTTTATTGTCACTGGACAAGTTCATGACACTCTTTGCTTGGTCATTTTGGGGGCCACAAACTAGCGGGAGGAAACACCTAAAAAACATGGCGAGAAAGATTCGATAACCTCTGGTGTAAAAAAGGTCATTGTGCCACCTCTGAAAGATGCTGGCACAGAATGGGATCCTGAGGAGGATAAAGGAAACAGGTACAATGAATAAGGGATGAGGAGTAAGAAATGGATAATGAAACCTTCTGATAATACCTTGACAAACTTCTACTAGACCTAAACGCATCAGGTAGGCATAAGAACTGTTTTTGATGAACCATGTGACTTCAGGAAAACCATGAGTAGTGGCACCAGGGGAAGAAGGAACAGGTCAAGGCTAGAAAGGGGATGGTTGGAAGACAGGAATCGGTGCCATGCTCGGCTCTGACTCAGACTAATGCGTCATTAGGTGAAAAACGGTGGATTACAATATGTAACAAAATTTTTCTTTTTTTTTCCTGGGCAGGAAGTATTATTTTCCACTTGCTTATGCCTAAAATAAATGGAAAAGACATATTTTTCTCTTCAAACTTTGCTTTTGTGACCCGAATTCCCTGTACCCACTCCGCCAGATACGTGAAAGTGATTTACATTACAGTCGCAAATCTCGAGAAACTACTCACTTTTAAACATTTTTGTATAACTTTAGTATAAATACATGTAAATAATGATTCATATGTTGTTTTATTCAGATCTTATGCAAACGAAAATGTGCAAATTTGCCCGTTTTTACATAGAAAATAAGTTAATTTCTAAATTTCATTATCCATGTCACAAAAGCAAAGTTTGAAGGAAATAATGGTCATTTCTTGTACTTTTACAACATAAGCAATTAAGAAATAACACATACTATCCACGAACAAAATCTGTGTTACATTAAATAAGGAGTGAGAGGACTTTCCCAGAAAACTCCTTCATGTTCCTATGAAAAATCTCAGACAAGAGATGGACCGAGGAGAGGTACTGCAACAGAGTCATCACAGTATGACAAAGACAGAAATAGTAAATACCTGATAGATGAATGGGAGATTCGTGATCTGCTACTCCCACACCCGAACAGGCAGAAGTGAACCCAACCATTTTTTGGTCCAGACACGAACAATCTATCCAATGTTAAGAGAGAAGGAAATGATCCATAGCACGAAGGGACGAGGCATACTGATGCTACCACCCAACTAAGAGGTGAAGTGCTCAACACAAACCCAAATATCAAGGGATGGGGAAAAGTAAATGAGGTAGGGAGGCAGAACTATATGAAAGGGGAAAGACTGGAACGATAAGAAGTAGAATGAAGAAACAAAACATCTCATGATAAATAAATTCGAAAAACAAAACTAATGAAAGTTGATCAGGATCGTCGGGAACTGTGTGAGAAGGCATGGCAAACTCGGTTGGGGTGAGAAGAAATAATCAAAATCCTTTTCAGACAAATGTTGCCCCATATAATGCTCAATCTTCCTGTGAATGAATGCAAATAAATAGCTTGCTTGGTCGCTTGCACCTATGGCTTGAAGTATGGCATCACATAAATGAGAAAGATCCGAAGTAGTACGTGACGTTAACTTCGGAATTCGGGTTTGAGCTCGAACAAACAAGTGAAATATTAAAACAAGAGTAAATAAATTCTTTCAAAGTTAAAGCGGAAATTTCTTGAAATAAATAGTAAGTTACACTAACGTAAACCACTCTAAGCAGAACTTGAACAAAAAGAAAAAAAAATGATGTTTCGATAGTGGCACATAAGAGGGAGATACATGCATGCGTAACGCGACGGTTGTGTATTTCTATTGGTGGAAAAATGACGCATGATGATTTGCGTGTGAGATTTGTTGAAATCTTTGATTTAAATCAGGCCCGACGAGAGGGGTGTCAGGGGGGCCAGTGCCCCTGGGTTCGGGTGTCTAGAGGCCCAGGAGGACAGCGTATATATAATGTTTTGCCAACTGTTTTTGGAAGGGGTCCTTGATGCTTGCTGTCCTGGGGCCCGTAATGGCTCTCGACGGGCCTGATTCCAATAGGTGGGTGCAAAAATGCTTGTGGAATGCGTTATAAAAAAATCGTGTATGGAGGGCAGAACAAAATGGTAAAAGCTAATTTTGTGAGAGGAGGAAAGTACCTTATTACAAGATTAAAATAACTTTGAAACTTACGGGTAGTGTTTTACAGTAGTTTCTACATTTAACAATGTGTAAAAAATTGTTTACGGAAGATAACAACTTTTATTTAAACATGGGTATTTTTTTTATAGGAAGGCCAAATTGAGAAAAATGTTGTATCCACTAAGAGGGATCGAACTTCTGATGATACAAATTCAAAAACTTTCATCCGTTTCGCAGGAGTCGTTTAATTAGAAACACCGTAAGAAATATCCAGTCTGTTTTCTTTTGATATTAGTATTGTTACACAAGCATTAATATTTGCTTTATCTTTTACACCTGTGCAATACAAATGACATATTTTATAATGAATTATATTTCAAGTTAAATTGTATGACCTCTAGGTGGTTCATAACTTTAATGGTATAATTTAGAGCATTCTATACGGGATTTTGTTTATTTTTCACCGTCTTGTGATTACATAATTCAAAAGCTGCTCTTTGTTTACATCACTGGTGTCAGAGCATTGAATATTCAGTTACTTTCTAAATATACGTATATCATTGAGTTAGAATTATTACTTCATAGTTGTAATATTAATGATTACATTTCTTTACCAGTGTGCAAAACCTGTTGAAAAAGAGGGAGAAGTAAATAATTGCTCATCTCTTGGACTTCAAAGAAAAGATATCAGAAACAGTAACAATCCCATGATCAAGTCAAATATGACATATGAAGAATTTCTGCAAAAGTTTAAAACTCTAGTTTCTATGGAAGATCCTTATAAGAAATATACCAATTTAAAAAAAATTGGTCATGGGTAAGTTTAAAAAAATAATATATACCTCATCAGCTTTTATTCGTATAAACTTAAAGAAAAGTATGGTAATTGAATAGGGTAATTTCACTTATTAATATTTGAATTCAGGATTGACGTTTTGTATTGGAGTTGGACCGAAGTCTGAGTCCAAAGTATGAATGCTTAAAACTTTGGCATTCCACTCTTAATCCCAGGGTCGTAGGTTCGAATCCCCGTCGCACCAAACATGCCCGTCCTTTCAGCCGTGGGGACGTTATAATGTAGCGTTCAATCCCATTATTCGTTGGTAAAAGAGTAGCTCAACAGTTGATAGTGGGTGGTGATGACTAGCTACCTTTCCTCTAGTCTTACACTTTTCCAACCTTCCACAAAGTTTCAAGTTTGTTTGTTTTGAATTTCTCGCAAAGCTACTCCAGAGCTATCTGCGCTAGCCGTCTCTAATTTAGCAGTGTAAGACAAGAGAGAAAGCAGCTAGTCATCACCACCCACCACCAACTCTTGGGCTCCTCTTTAACCAACAAATAGTGAGATTGACCGTCACATTATAGCGTCCTCGCCGCTGAAGGGGCGAATATGTTCGGTGCGACGGAGATTCGAACCCGCGACCATCAAATTACGAGTCGAACGCCTAAATCCACCTGGCCTTGCCGGGCCAATATTGCAATTTAAAGTTAAATTTGTACTCAGTAATAAAATATTCGAAACAAAACTATTTTTAAAATATAGTACTAATTTATAATTAATTAGTAGGTATTATGTCACCTTAACTATATCACTTCGTTAATCAGTTACTTATTTTTTAAACCAAAATGTGACATTTTTAAAAAATTCGTGTTGTAGGTTCATTAATTTTTGAAAAACTATTCAGTTGAATGAATACATGACATTAAACTGATTATTTTTTGAATTTCGCATAATGAATTCTTTCTATCTTCTTCAAATTCTTTTATACAGCAGGGCACAAAGTTCTGTATTATTATCCTGCTAAAATTCAAAGCAGGAGTTTATTAAATGTCATTATACATGTTACTAAAGTATGGCACCTTCTTCATAATACTTCCAACCTTGACAATATTTCACTTTTTTCTTTTGTGTAAGGATAAAAAAGATACTAGGGATGTAAACATGTTAGTATGGATAAGAAAAGTATTAGTTCAAACTGAAAGCTACTAGTTGATTCATTTTATTATTATAATGACTTAATTATTACAAAGTGTAAATGCATACATATCTCTTTTAATTGATATGACTCTTTTCATAACATTATTACACTATATTCGGCCCGGCATGGCCAGGTGGCGTCCGACTCGTAATCTGAGGGTAGCGGGTTCGAATCTTAGTCGCACCAAACATGCTCGCCCTTTCAGCCGTGAGGGCGTTATAATGTGACGTATTACCACTATTCGTTGGTAAAAGAGTAGCTCAAGAGTTGGCGTTGGGTGGTGATGACTAGGTGCCTTCCCTCTAGTCTTACGCTACTAAATTAGGGACAGCTAGCCCTCGAGTAACTCTGTGCGAAATTCAATTAAAAAAAAAAACACACTATATGTGATGCAAAGGACAGGCTGGTAATCCCATTGGTATTGAAAATATGATTTAACTTAGAAAATATACAAATGTTCAACATTAGAAACACCTTGCCACATTATGATCTATCGAGGAAAAAAAAATTAGTTACAAGTGGGCATTGTGATTCATCTCATCCAAATACAGCTAGTATATTTTACATCAACAAAACTTTGCATTAAAAAATAACTAGTCCCAGCAAAAATAGTCTCATAGTTCAGAAAGTGTTATAAATTATTGGATATTTCGATGTAAAAGGAGAAATTGGGAAATTACGAAGAATAAAATTACACCATAGGAAGACATCATTACCATGTGAACTTTTAATGTACATTTGACCACACACAGGGTTACAACGTTTATAGAGCAAAGTAAGCCATGTGTCATTAGTATTGTTATGCTTAAAAGCATGCATTCATTACAAAAAAAGGATTAATTTATGCATGTAGGCTTAGCTGAATTACAACATTAAAGATTCAAAACTAACATTACATAATGGATGTATCTTGAATGTAACAGGAGAACAGAATTACTGTATAATAGTGTAAATATACAGTATAACGACCTTACAAAAATATAAGGCTAGAAACATGTAAAGGCATAATAATTTTATTACAAGAATACAGTAATGTCTTTGTATCAGGTAACCAACATACCACAGATAATAATGTTTTTTTATTGTTTCAGCGCTTCAGGAATTGTTTATAAAGCGTTAGAAATTGGTACTGGTAGAGAAGTTGCTATCAAGCAAATAAACGTATCCAAGGAAACTAAAACTGAACTGTTCTTTATTGAAATTCTCAGATTAAGGGAACACAAAAACCAAAATATAGTGAACTACATTGACACCTATCATGTAGGTGAAGAACTCTGGGTAAATTTTCATGGTGTTACATATTACTTTATTTTATTTATAATTTGACATGTTATAATGTATGGGTTAAGATATTGTCTTCATTAAATTAATTTGTTTAATTTTGAGCAACATGAGAAATTTAAGAAAAGTTTTGTATGCCACTTTCACAGATCCGATTTTTTCTTAATTGTGATTATAAATAGTTTTAGAGCAAGGATTGTGAGTTGGAGACACATCTGCTTCAGATACAATAATTTTTAATTCATTCCATATATGTATATATATTTAGAATTACTTTATACTTGCATACTGTGTACCTACCAGTACATTATCTCTCACCAGCATAAGGTTTATCTGTAACATTTTAGTTATTATGGTTGTTGAAACTGTTTAATACAGGAAAAGTTGAGTTTGTTCAATTATTAGCAGCTTACATGATACAGTATATTAGGAAAAGCTATAAACATTAAGTAATCAATTTTTTACACAAAATACGATCTTACTTAATTTTTTATAACTGTTAGGAACCAGATCACAGATTTAGTCACCAATTATATAAAAGAATGTACTTGAAAAATGAAAATTAGAAATAGAAAAATTAACAAAGAGGTAGAAAAGTATTCTTTGCTAGTTCAACACCCTTAAAACTGAATTTAATATATTTATCTTCTGTGAACCACACAGCTTTATATATAATACAAATCTATCTCTTAAAGAATACTAAAGAACTATTGTTACTTTTTTCCAACTTCATGAATAAATTTTTGGAAGAATTTTGGTATGAGTATTTTGTTAGAAATGTCATTACTGACAGAATCCTAAATCAGGAAGTAAAATTATTTTGTGTTACTAGTATGTATGATTTTAGTAAAGAACAAAATGTAAGTGAAAATTTAAACTTCCTTTGTATAGATTGTAATGGAGTATTTGTCCAGTGGATCTCTGACTGATGTTGTAACAAAAGCTTGCATGAAAGAAAAGGAAACACCAGGAGTTTGTAGAAAAGTATGTGAGATTGATTGTTGTTAGTTGATATGTTTTACAGAAGAGATCTGATGATTGTATTTTACTTAGGTCTGTAGAATAATAATTTTATTTCCTTGCAAAAACTCTTATGACCTATGTAGCAAAAAATTGATACTTCCATAAACTTTCATTTCTACAGTGATAAAGAACAATTTAAATAATATTTCAGCTGGTAATAGTGTAATTCCATAAAAAATTGATGAGGTTATCATAGTATAAACTCCGTGAAGTTACTTGAACTTACAAGAAGTTTCACCTCCAGTGCATTATATGGAAACATATCTTCAACAAGTCTACAATTTTTTTTTAAATTTACCATTGGCAAGTTTTAACTGAACTAAATATCAGTCTGAACCACGTTAAAACTTAAACCTTTGATATTAAGTACATAGTATATTCCAAAGAAATAAATACCAGAAAGACTTAAAAAATGGTTCAGCCTGAAAATAGGTTAAAATATTACAATTTTAGAATTAATTTTACACAAAGTAAAAAAAACAAAACTAGTTAAGGTTGTGAAGAACACATAATTTAGATACTACTGCAGGCAATGGTTTAGTCTTTCAGGAGCGAGTGGAAACGTAAAATCTACTATTATGTTGTGTAAGTAATATTTCACTAATAACATTGTTTATATATAATAATAAAAAAGTGTATGTAACTCTGTATCTCCAAGAAGAAAGAGCACAGAGACTCAGCTTTTGCACCCATATTAATGGATCCCTGAGGGTGTGCATCTGCGTATTAATTATTCTTATGTATCTTTTTAATGAGGTAAATCAGTGGAACTACACAGAAAAGAAATATTTTCCTATATAAAAACTTCTAATTTATAGAAAAGTTAATACATTTTGATAACAATGGGCTCAAACAGTGGTTTTTGTGTTGTGCTGTTTAGCAAGAAAGATATATAGGGTATACTTTCGTGTTAAAATGGGCTCAGAATACATACACACTGACATAATAATGTAGCATAGGCAGACTTGAGTCTTTACTATTTCATTATGAGTTGGGGCCCACATGCCGTGGAACAATAGCCAGTCCACCTCTGTAGTGTAGAATATATCAACCTAATAACTTGAGCAAAGCTGGGTACCTTAGTTTGTATAACAACATGTAATATATAGGAAAGCTAGTGCACTTTGATAACAATGCTTTCCAGCAATGGCTTTTATGTCATGTTGCTTGACTAAAAAAGTATAGTCAAATATTGTTGTTAGCCTGTGTATAGGAAATATAACATGACATATGTAAATGACAGAATTGGGAAAATATTTGTTTATTTCTCAATTTATCATCTCCATTCATTAAAGATATGTGTTTTCTATTAAAAGTATTCATGATATAACAGAAAATACCTTAATTTAGAAACAATTTAAGATTAAAACTGCACAGAGGCAATCCCTCAAGGTTGTTGGTCTCAATCTATAAAGCCCATGCTTTTATCATGATCAGGGCATGAGAAACCAACTAATATATCAACATAATAACTTGTGTGAAGCCAAATACTTTTCCTAGTTATCAATATAAACAGCTTTAATATTTTCTTCTTTCACTCAGTATTTGTACTGTTGTCTCCAAATATTATAATACACACACACACACACATATAAAGTTTTAAATATCTGATATTGATTTATTAAAATATTAATAGTTGAAATAAATTCATATTTCATTTAGGTTTTTCAGGGATTAGAGTATCTTCACCATAATCATGTTATTCACAGAGATATCAAAAGTGACAATATTTTACTTGGAACAGGTGGTTAGGTAAAATTAGGTAAGGTTTTAGACGTATGCCTTTGTGAAAAATACAGTTCCAAATATTTTAGCTTGTTTGTGACAAAATTTCCTTTAAGCATAGATTAGTTGACAATACATTAGCCTTGTAGTTTTATTAAAACAGAAGGTTTTGCTAGTGATTGCCAGTTGAAAACAATCTAGTTAAAGTGATGTTTTATTTTTGAAAAAGCAAAAATATTTATGTGTGTACATGTATATAAACTTATGTATTTATATATATTAATAAAAAGTAATATTTCTTTCAAGGTATTATAAGCCAATTATATAAACATAGCAAACACAGAACAAATATAGAAATTGTTTTCAAAGTTTGTCTGTCTAAACTTTAATTTTTCAAGCTTTTGCTGTTAGAAAAACAAGCTAATTGTGGATGTTTTTTTTTCTCTTTCACATTCCTTTTTTGTTTACTGAAGATCAGAATGTAAAAAAATATACATTTTTGGTGTATGTTTTACACACCTCTGGTTTACAGCCACAGTTAACAAATTAAGAAATAAATAGAGAAGACACAACATCTGCAGTGAAATGTTTTATAATATTATGTTTAACTTATACAACATTTCAGTGGCTTACAATATTTAGATTGCAAAATTTAAATTATTTTATTACACGTGTAGATAGTGTTTCATGGAAACTTTTGTCTCTTAAAATCCAGTCAAAATAATGAGTTCTGTTACTGAATAAAATGTTTATTGGGCTCCAATCGTATAATTGTTCCATATTCCTATGTTCATTACAATATACTTACAGTTATAATCTTATGTATCTTCCTAATTAATTTTTAAATTATTATAATCATGTTTTCCTTTTATTTATCTTAAAAAGTTGTTATATTTGATATTTTTATATTATGTTGTGGCTGTTTATTTCTTCATATTTATTTCAATATCAAATCTTTAAATATTATTGAAATATATTTTCTAGTAGTGTACAGTTAATGACAGGTTCGGGCCGCTCGAATCCAGACGCGTCCTACATCACTTTCCTCCGCTCCCTTTAGTCCAAGCCTGGATTTTACAACAGGGCTCATTAGACCTGTGTTTGTGGCCCTCATTAATCCATGAAATATCAGATTATCACCGTCTTCTAATAAAGTGCTGGTGCTTTATGGTAAAAGAACAATATATTCTCTTCTCATAGATAGTAAAAATATTGTATTTTCTTGTATAATCAGAACACAAACACATTCACATCACCCCAGGCTCAGAATGAAATAATGGAGATGTTCAGCCATCAAATACTGAGGAACAAAGCACACGAAGTGCAGCAAAGAAAAACTTTGCATTCATGGTTGATTGCACTCAAGATGTTACAGGTGCCGAACAGGAAGCAATATGTGTACAATACGTAGATGAGAACCTTGACGTCCATGAGACATTTCTTGGTTTGTACAGTGTTTCCAATACAATTGGTGAAACAATATTCTCGACTATACTTGATGTACTGACTAGACTCAATTTACCACTGTCAGGATTAAGATAACAAATTTATGATGGAGCCACTAACATGAGTGGTGCGTACAGTGGATGCCAGGCCAAAATAAAAGAGAAGCAACCGTCAGCTTTGTTTTTTCACTGCGTAGCCATGCCGGGCCTTTATTAGTAGTATTTACGGTAACATTATAATGCCCACATGGTTGAAAGGGCGAGCATGTTTGGTGCAATGGGGATTCGAACCCGCGACCTTCAGATTGCGAGTCGAGTGCCTTATCCACCTGGCCATGCCGCACTAGAGTTGATTTGTAACTGGGAGAAGTGTTTGAACTAAATAGTGATGTTCCTATGATAAAATTTTTAACATTACACAACTCGGTTTTGTTGAAGTTCATTTTCAGATACTTTAAATTTTAATGCATTAACTATTGATAGAAAACACTTGATTTTACTCTATTTTGTACAGTTCATCTAATAGGTAGTTCTCTATACATATTAGTCATGACAAAAAGTTGTTGAGTGTTAACATTTTTCCTTGCCATCATTCATACATACACATGGTGTAGATGCATAAACAACTTATATAAATACAAAAATGCTATTCAGTGAAGAAGGATATTAATAACTTTTATATTTATGTGTATAAGTTTAATAAGATACAATTTGTTGTATAGTAGTAAGAGTTACTTACCCGTTTGTTGTATTTCTATAAATTTTTGCATAGCAAATGTTTTAAATTCAAAATAAATAAATGACTCACTGTAGTATTATGCATTGCAAATAGAAATAATAATAACTGTGTTAGTGGGTTATGTAAATCCTTTAAAAAAAAAAAGACCATTTATACATATCTGTGCACATTTTAACATGATAAAGAATATAAGATCATTCCATATTTTTGAATACTTTCTTTGATGCATGAGTGAGAGGAAACTAAACAAATCTACTAAAAATACATGTACATTAAACTCCCATTGGAAAACAAATATTTATTTTGAAAATGTTTATAAATAGTGTAAATATTTGTTTAAGTAATTCATGTAAAAATTCATTTCTTTAATGGTTTGAGGAAAGGAATTAGAAGAACCTTGTTGATTTTGTTTTTTTTCTTTATTGCTGCCTAGAGTTGAACTCTCATGCCAAAGTAAGGAAAGTTTTATAGCATGTCATATATTGTTATACAACTGGGAATTGTTCAAGAAGTTATAGAAATACTTGTAGGGCTGCTGATGTGTAGTAACTTTTATTTTTCTAATTTTTTAATGCTCTTTATGATAAGTATGTGTAACATTTTCTATCAGTAGAATTCAAATCTGAAGCCGTGCTTACAGAGGAGCGGTTGAAAATAAATTCTTATAGATTCTTGTATAGTTCTCGTTGGATTTATAGACTTATAAAACTTAAACTTTTTCTTTTTTTCAAGCATCAAAGATTTCATCAATGCTAAGAATGGTTTAATTGTATTTCAGTCCAACTTGACTTTTTTTATAGACTTATAAAACTTAAACTTTTTCCTTTTTTCAAGCATCAAAGATTTCATCAATGCTAAGAATGGTTTAGTTGTATTTCAGTCCAACTTGACTTTTTTAGTGTAAATTGTGTTAGTAAAAATTTGTAGTTCAATATATGGAATTATTTACTCTTAAGTTGCCAGCATGTCATTAGAGTGCTGTACACTGTAAAAATATATTAAACTTATAATGTACAGAGACTAATTTACTAAAATGGGTGTAATGTAGAAAAAACATATTTTCTGAACAAATATTTTTATTTTACACACAGCATCCTTTCCTGAAACTAGGAGACGAGTAACAACTTTTTCATCTCTCCAAGTGTCACAGATTTTTTTTATGTTTATTTTAATATCTGTTATTTTTTATGTTTATAGAAATACATGTATATTGTTAAATGTGTGTTGTGTTCGACCGACCTACCTGTAAGGCCTGGCATGGCCAAGCGCGTAAGGCGTGCGACTCGTAATCCGAGGGTCGTGGGTTCGCGCCCCCGTCGAGCTAAACATGCTCGCCCTCCCAACCGTGGGGGTGTATAATGTGACGGTCCATCCCACTATTCGTTGGTAAAAGAGTAGCCAAAGAGTTGGCGGTGGGTGGTGATGACTAGCTGCCTTCCCTTTAGTCTTACACTGCTAAATTAGGGACGGCTAGCACAGATAGCCCTCGAGTAGCTTTGTGCGAAATTCCAAAACAAACAAGTTATACAGGATTTGAAGATATTAATTTTTATGAATCGGGAAGAAAAGAAAAACCAACTCATTTCAAATTATTATTTCGTTTACCACAATGAACATTTTGTTTTACAATTATGTTCGAATACAAAAGTACAAACAAACTAAAGAAAAGGGTAAAAATTGGTGTGAAATATGTATCCTCATTCATTATGACTTTATAATGAAAGTCTATCTTAGTCTCATAAACTGTGTTGTGATCTTTCTTTTATGTATTGTATTTTGAACATCTCGTTTCAATGACCAGCAATAATTGGCCATCATGTTGATGTTTCACCTTCTCTGATATCTACTCTCCATTTCCTGATGTTTTGATGAAGCAGTCAAATTGCTTTTCCGTCGCTTTAGTCGCTCTGATCTGGCTAGTCCAGCGAACGTCAAAGTTATGGCTCTCGTCTCGTAACCTGAGGATCGCTGGTTCGAATCCCTTCTCGTCCTAACGTGTTCGCCATTTCAGCTATTGGAGCGTTATAATGTTGCGGTCAATCCCACTTTTTATTGGTAATAGAGCATCTCAAGAATTTGCAGTGGGCGGTGATGACTACCTTCCTTCCCTCTAATTCTACGCTCCTAAATTAGTGGCGGCTAGCGCACATAGCCCTCATCTAGGTTTGCGCAAGATTCGAAAACATAAACATTTTGAAGAAACCTAGTGGTATGTCTGTCTGTAGACTTAAAACGCTAGAAACCCGGTTTCGATACCAGTGGTAAGCAGAACACAGATAGCCTATTGTGTAGCTTCGTGCTTAATTGCAAACAAGCTGTTCATTTTAACATTATAAGTAAATACTATGGTTTGTATCATAAATCATAATAAGTCTTTATTAAAGACTTTCATGCTATTGTAGTAAGTTGTAGATCATTAATACTTTTGTTTTGAGCTTATTTATTGATTACGAATATTATCTTATTGAACTTTACAGTAAGGAAGAATATTCTTGAAACAAGCACAACGTTTCTATCACTAGTGTGATCATTTTTGAAAACTTGAGAATAATTTCACCAGTATATGTATTTTTCTTATAGCAAAATCACAATGGGCTAGTTGCTCTGTCAACCGAGCGGAATCGAACCCCTGTGTTTAGCGTTGTAAATTAGAAGACTTTCCGCTCTTCCAGAAGGAGATCGACCGACCGTTTCACCAGTGATTTAAACGTTGTGCCTGTTCTATAAATATATTCTTCCTTACTGTAAAAACTGTAATTTGTATTATTATAATTTTCGATCATTGTTAAAATGATTCTTACGTTTGTGTGATATGACAGTGTTGTTAGGAATAAATTAATTTTAACGCTCTCCTTGACTCTGTGGTAAGTTTAGAAGTTATTGATTTTAAAACGCACATCACGAGACAGGAAAAGGTTTTTATTTGTTTATTTATTTATATTTTGACGAAAAAAAGCAACAACATCCTGTTGCGGCATTTGTTGAACTGTTGTGAAAATTTATGAGTTTTAACTGGTTATTTGTTTGTTTTGTTTTGAATTTCGCGCAAAGCTACTCGAGGGCTAACTGCGTTAGCCGTTCCTAATTTAGCAGTGTAAGACTAGAAGGAAGGCAGCTAGTCATCACCACCCACCGCCAACTCTTGGGCTACTCCTTTATCAACGAATAGTGGGATTGACCGTCACATTATAGTGCCCCACGGCCGAAAGGGCGAGCATGTTTGATGCGAGCGGGATTCGAACCCGCGACCCTCGGATTTCGAATCGAACTCCTTAACACGCTTGGTCATGCCGGCCCTTTTGACTGGTCTTAAAGGATGTGTTTTGCATAATATTTAAAGCGGTGACAAATCTCCCTCGCCCAGATAAAAGTACTAAAGTATCGATATAAAGTGTTACTTTTGGAGAAACTTGTAAATGCAAGCTTTCTAAATGATCTTCGTGTGTAAAATGCAGTCGCTGTGGATGATCTGGTGCTTTTTAATAACCAAAATACAAAAATTACATCGTAAACGTGGAGAGCAAGCAACCAATTGAAAGTAAAACATATACTTAACAAGGGGAGTTGGAAAAATAACGGTTTTGATGAGAATTAATTGAATTTCGCGATTGTAGTGATGCTAATGAATACAAGGATGATATTGATGATGTTATGATTGAATCTCCGGTTCTGAATGATGCTGAGAAGTTCAGGATAACCTTGATGTAAGTACCACTCCTGTTTATCGGAAATTCTCCCCAAGAAATTTCTGCAGTGAGACATATCTCCACTTTAAAGACAGAATTACGCTGCGGACCAATGCCCAAATTTTGACATTTAACTCACCACGTCCACCTGCTACCATCAAGACGCTTCTGTTCTTCTCCAGTCCAGAGTATGTACACTGAGTCTCATGAACCTTCTCTACACCTCTGCCGTTTGCAAATATCTTTACTGTATACTTCAAATCTTCGATTCATACAACAGCATTTCACTTGCGACTGTGTTTTTCTTTCTCAGTAGTCCATGTTTGTTTCATAATTGATGGTATGCCATTGTTTCTTTTGGCCTTCATATCCAGGTACAGTTGGCAGAATTGGGTTTGTCCTTAGATGACGTTGCTGTCTCCACTGGTCAGTCCATTCGACCATGGCTTATTACCATCTCCAAATGTGGCTTTTCATTTGGTCATCTGAAGAAGTCTCGATTGGAAATACCGTCTTCTATTTGCCAAATATCTTTCAAACCATCCTTCCATTACTATTTATACTGATGGTTTGAAATCAAGTGACTCTGTGGGCTCTACCATGTGGTTTGGTGGTTGCATACAGAATCCCCTCTGCAGTTTTTATGTTCACTGCCGAATTGTGTACTATTTCTTTTGCCCTCACTGATAAATTGAAAAATTTATTGATTGACTAACTAATTTCCTCTGATCTTGTTATATCATTAATCCTTTTTGCTTACTACACCAAACTTCTAGATATTGCATCATCATGCTGTAATGAAAAGCTTCCTCTAGTAAACAAACATTTAAATCAAAATATTAAATACACAATTTATTAGTACAGAGTACTTTTAAAAGTCCACGACCCCTCCAATAATTTAGTTTTACGAGGAACACTTTGCATTACTTGTATTCTCTGTCAGTTTACTGTCTAAATATAGGTTTACATTCAAACATAAATATTTTATAATTTTCTTAGCTGTTTTGTTATGAAACGTACACTAACTGGATCTTTGGTTGAAGTTGATGCTGATTGTGTGAGTTTACAAATCGTATGATTAAAAGTTGCATGCTCTTACATTGTGATATTATCAGATACACTGATTTCACAGGACTGTAACTAGGTATCTTCCTATAGCTGGGGCAGTTGTTCTAACAATTTGTGCAACTAGCCCTCTTTCCTATTGTATAGGGCCCATGCTTTTGTCCATGTCTCAGTCTCATCCTAACATTGTAATTTCAGGTAGGTAAATATAGTGATAATGACTGGTAGGGTTGTCAGGAGTTTCAATGTTAGTTGCCACTGTGATTGATATAAAAACTACTTGTGTGAGATAACTTCATCACTGCCAATGTAAATGTCTTTTGATATACCTTGTCTATTGCCATCATTGCTTGGAGGATCCTTGGCTTTCCTTGAAATACTTTACCATTGTAGATTGGTTTGTAATTAATTGAACACTTCGTTCCAGCTCAGAGAAACCATTGGAAGAATTTTGCTCCAGAAAAGTGTGCTTTGAAATGTAGTGGACGATCCAGAGGTTAATACACATTCTGTGCCTGTACAACTTTCTTAATGACATCCTCTGATGGTGCTTACCATGAACTGGAACTAATGCGTTATTGTTGATTCGGTTATCACCCTCTTTATGGACATTTGCGTAACTTCAGAAATTAAGTTGTGAGGTACAGCCACAGGTAGACTAGACTCAATTAGCATGGTAAAGATTGATGATAGCTCAATAGCAGTTGGGTCCTCATCAACGGGGTCTGCCAGGTCAAACCTGATGTCTTAGAATGGTTGTGAAGGGTTCCAGGTAGTTTATCTTACTAAAGATTATATTATTTTATAAGTTTCTTCTTTAAAAGCATAGAAACGAGAATATTTAGTACAAACAGAATGAAAAACAAACATAATTGACTAATTCAGAAAACAAGAGAGTCAGAAGGGTTAATTGCTTCATTTTAAATTTTAAGAATCAGGATTAAAATGTGAGGTCAAATGTATTTTGATTCACCTACTCATAAATATTTTGATTTGATCCAATCAAACTATCTCCCGTTACTGTTACTGAAAACATAAAATGTGTTCCCACTTCCCCCTAATATAGTCTGAGTATTTTCTTTACTGTCATCTTTTCTATCAAAATTCAGTCCCTGCCGAATATTTCAATGCCAATATTAAAATATTTTATCATTCACGTCAGTGAAAATAACACTTTCACAATATCTTCAAATAATTCTCTACTGGTAAGTAATAACAAATATATTTTTCAAATTCTTAACATTAAGATGAAGTTGTTAACATTCTTGCTATGAATAAGTTGAAGTACATATGCCACGAACTTTTACAGAGTTACGTTCAAAATTTAATTACACTACTTTATATTCAATGCATATGAATAAACTTGGTGTCGAGATGTAGTTAAGAAATTAAAATGTAATATCATATAAGTTTTACTTTCTTAATTTTAAAATAAATAAATTCTCAAGGTTCCCTTGTATAACTATATATGTATTTTCTTATAGCAAAGCCACATCTGGCTATCGGCTGCCTCTCTCAAGGTGAATCAAACCCCTGATTTTAGCGTTGTAAATCCGAATAATTACTGCTGTCTTACCGGCGAACTGTTGTATGAGAATCATGAAATTTGTTCTCTAGGTCTTTAACTTCTCCAATTTACTTATCAACCCTCACTGAAGTATGGAATTTAACGTGAATTACGTTTCAATACAACCAATGAAGATTTGAGGTTCAATAAAATTATATATTGAATAGTTCCAAATGCATTAGTGGCTGATCTGAGGGGCATTTTTTGAATTCATTCAGTTTCATTTTCAATGATGCAATGGAACATTATGCCTCAGGGATGTAACATTTAATATTAAAGCAATGCACTTGTACAGTATACTTGTATATCTACTCAATAACAATTAATATGTAATGGTGTTAAAAAGCAAGAGGTGTCAAGGAGTTATTAATAAATTCAATTCTATTTATTCCTGAAATGTGTTAATCTTTGGCCTTCCTGAATTTAACTAGGGCACTTTCAAAGTGCTTGTCTGGAACTTTTTTTTTTAATTCTAGTTTGAAATTATTGTTAATATCTTCACTAAACAGATTTATCTGTAAGGTAAAAAAAATTACATCTGACAAAATGGTTTAAATAATTTGAATAAATGTACATCAGTGAAATTAAGATTGTCCTTCTTGTTTTGATATCATGCACAGCTTCAGCTGTAAAGTTTAAAATCTTGCAGAATTTTTTTTTTTTTGGTGGGAAGCCACCTAATAAGAAGCTCAAATATACTTTTAGGACTGGTAAATCCAAAATGTATGTCTTTTTGCCATGCAGTTCCTCATGAATGGTTAATCATAGAAAAAATATATCCAATGCTTCTTTTCCAAAGTACATCCCAGGAATTTTTTTTTGCAATTCCTAAAATTTCATAGTGATATATACATCAACATTGATCCATCAGCCTTCTTATGTGCTGAACATTCAATCTGAGAAAGTAAAAGACAAAGTTTCTTTTTATGAGGGGAATTTAATGAAAAAAAAACAACAAAAAACACTCAACTTTCTCATTTTCTTTGTTTGGTAAAATGACAAAGAATGGTGGATGCAATCTCTGCAACTACTTCATGAACTTGAACATTTTGTTTCATTGAAACATAAACATTTTTGTTAACTGTGTATTGTAGTCAGTGTTCTTTGCTTTATGATAAATACAGTGCAATTTTGCTTACTGCAATAACATATGGATTGACACAACAACTTATGAATGGACTGCTAGACGATCTTGTTGTATGTATGCTTTCATCCAAGGGATTAAGTTGACTGCACATTTTATGTTTATTCATCATTATTTTTAGGAAAATTACTATAAATTGCTTCAGTGGAAATCTGTGAATTAAATATATTTCTCTAAACTAGTATAATTGTACATCCAGAAAGGAACGTTCAAAGTCTTTTTGTTTATTTTTTATATTGAAATATGCAAGTGGGTTCATCTATAGAGAAGTAACCAAAGAAAGCTATTGCATAAAAACGTGATGCTTCTCCCCTCCCCCCACTACAGCTCACTTTCAAATTGCCATTTGTTACTACACTGACATCAGTCATAAAATACACTTGAGATTTCTTTTAAGCCAAAACTAAGACAAATTAGAGAGAGTTATGTGGTATGTTTATGTAAAACTGAATGGGATAGATTCTTATAACAGGAGGTTCTCCAAGATGTTTATTACAAACTAATTCTGAGATCTCTGATTTTGTTCAAGAATGAAAAGATTAATCACAAAGTAAAATGCAGAAAATGAACATTTTTTATTAACATGTTTCTCAAGGTACAACCCCCGGCAGGTCATGACCCACTTTTCCTATTACAATACAACTCACATATAGGTTGTAGGCAAAGTTTCATATGTACTTATAATTTGGTGTTTTAGGCATCTTATAATATTTAATTCTTTAATATTGAGTAAATGAATAACAGGTAAGTGGTTAATAAACAGAAATGTACCAATTATATGAAGTTTATTGCAAAATTAATGAATTCAGTTTAAAAAAAAAAAGACATTTTCTTAGAAAATCAGCTTATTAGACACAAGACCTGCAATGTTTAACTGCAAACCATGAAAGATATAGGTTAGGCTTGCTCTTGGTTGCTTTACAAAAGTTGAGACCTTATTAGCCATTTTTGAGGCCTGTCTGTATCCTCCCTTTTACAGCTATTATTGCATAGCATCCTACACACCTCTTTCTAGATTCTTCCTTTTGAACCTTCTGTCTCTATTAAACAGTGCTGTACACTTGTGGCCCCACCAACACTTGGATTTCTTTTTCCTGGCTAAATATTTTCATCAGGAGAACCAATTAACAGCAAAATAATTGGAGATTCATTGGATACAAGAAGGACCATTTGTTATCAGCATAACATTTATTAGAAGTTATCTATGCATTTACTACTGTAGTTCCTGTGAATAACTCCATAGCTATCTTTTCATACCATATATTGGATTTCCTCAGCAGTACTGTGTATTAAGAGAACATCTAATCCACAAGATAACAGCTTTTTTTAGAGACACTGTAATCTACCCAACTCTTTGGTTTCTGTATTTCTTTACCAGCCCTTGATGTTTTACCTGTTGCAATACGTTTGTCATTGTATTCAGGAACAGTTGATAATGTGATAACATTTCTCTTATTTTTCCACTGAAATACCTTTATACCATTTTTATTTTCAAGAGCAGCTGTTTCTCATTCTTGAGGAACCCTTTGTGATTAGAACGTATTGTTCCAGAGAAATATATTGTGTATAAGAAGATATTTGCCCAGTGAAACAGATGCATAGAAATTGTCTGTGAATAATGTAATTCTTATTTCAAGTTACAACAAGATCAGCCTTGTCACTACAGATACAGAAATACCTAAAGATTGGCAAATATCTCCTTTACAACAGTACAACTCTTAATTCTATGCATATATTTCAGAAGTACAAAGTTTAAAAAGATTCAAGCCATACTTGTCTTTTACCAGGAATTTATTTGTGGAAAAATATTCTGCTTTTAAATGGTAACATTCTCTCATCAATAACAATGTTTGGTCTGGTTTTATAAAGCATCTGAAATTTCTCTAGCAACATATCAAGTAGCAAATTGATTTTATAAGTTCTACCTGTATCTGGGACAATATTATTTGTAAAATGCAACATTCTTAGGAGAAGCTTAAACATGTATCTTTCCATTGTATTTGGTTACAATATTCTCTCATACAGTTGGCTCTAAGCAATACACACACCTTGAACAAAATGTTTACACCCACTCATATAAAGCACTAAACCTAAACACTTTATTATTTCTACTTGTGAAGTGGAAACCGAGCTCAGAGTCAAGATTTTCTTGTCATGGTACTTGCAGTAATAACTTGGTCTGCAAAACAACTTGTTTCACAGACAATCAAATCTGTGACTTAATCGGTCGCAAACAGAAAATAAACATCAAATGAATGAATTATGCTATCAGCTGATGAAGGCAAAGCTCTTCTTTACCTGTGAATGAGTAAGTGTATTGCTTGGAACTTACAAATTTCCAATTATTAGGAGATACTACATTTATCTTATTGTCATTACTTGTATGTTCAATTTCATCATCCTCAGTTCCTACATTTGGCTCTTCAATGGAAAACAAAGATGAATCTTCTGGTTCATGAACTAAATTATTTAATGAATAATCCTGCACATCTGCATCTGAGCTATCATCTGAATCGTGGTAATCTTTTGCATTAGATTGGCATGCCATAAAACATACAGGAATTAATTTTTCCATACCTACAACAAGAATTGGTTGCAACCGAGGAAAGTATGTAGGGGTGCCTGTTGCAAGAAATATGTTAAATAACCAAGGGTGTATGTGTGTAACTGTTGTTACTAAACACCATATGGTCATTTCTACTGCAAACTTTTATTGTTGAATTCACCTTACTTCCATGAAACTTCAGTTTTGCCCAGAACAACTAATGCTATCCATCTGACTGATTATTCTCATTTGAGAAGTGCAAAGGCCAAAACCTTGAGATATCATCTGAACTACCAAAGAAGGACAACAGCTATAAAAAATTCTCTCACAGTACAGCATTATAGCCACATCTCCCATGGACAGAATAGATGTGACAAGAAACAACAGTAGCTAGAACAGAGCCAACTTGACCATATTGTGAAAACTACATATTTTAGAATAAATGATAAATTCAGAATAATACTGTATCAAAACAGAATGATGGTAATACAAAGTATATTTATATAACATAGCTTTAAGTGCTCCAAGTAATATCAGATTCAAACCTTACAGAAAGGAAATTATATACAGCTTTTCTGCATCTCACATTCATTCTACCCTTTTGCAATGTCATTATGGCAGCAATAACAATAATAATAATAATAGATTTCCAATTTAATGGGGGACAATAAAAATAAGTTCTAGAAGTCAAATGTTAGTAAACTTTGGGAGAAACATGTACTAGTGTATATGTGAATGATATCACAGACTGGCGATATCATTATGTTTTGCATAATAGCAATATCACTGAACAACCAATCAACAGTAGGAAGAATTTTGTCTAATATAAATCTTGAAACAACATGTACAAAAATGTGCTTACTAGGTGCTTTGGTAAAAAACTACCATTCCAAAAATATTCTCATTCTAGTAACAAATTACCTTAAGTGTCATTAGGCTCTCAGATAACTTCTTTCTAACATCACTACATGGACACCGATTAACCCACATGAGTATAAATGGCAGACAACTCTCCAAACGTAACGAGGGAAGTAGTTTTCATACTCTGGATCTCCTTGTTTCAGGTGAAGTTTTGACATCACTTGAACTGAAATTTTCCCATTACTCCAAGCCTTCAAGCCATCATCCAACAACTCCAATACATGACATCTTGTGTTTACATCACTAGAGCAGATAGGAGAAAAGATTTTCAGTATGAGTAATGGCATTTCAGTCTGGTCTAGTACTGGGCAATGTGACATAATGTCATTGTCTAGAGGGAGAACTCTGTTTAAACATCAAAATGATTTATAAGTTTTTACACCAAATACATCAGATGAAAGTGAAACAGGTGTTAACAAATAACATCCCAAAATGTAACTGTTTCATTATTATGAGCATGTATACAGGATGTGTTATATAGCCTTGTTTATTTAATTTAAGCATGATAATAAGAAAAATGTTGTAGAAAATAATTACACAAATTTTAAATTTTAGAAGCTGCATGTTAATTTCCAAATTTTTAAAATAAGTATACAACTAATTGTAAGTGGACATATATATACTTCCTTAGAACTTTCACATTTTCAAAATGGTGACATTTGTCTAATCCAGTTGTTTTTAACCACTGGTCAATGGCCTGTGATGCTCCATTTGGATAATATTCACAAATAAATTTTAAAGGGTTTTCATCATACTTGCAGTTTAGTGGTCTGTAACAGTTAACAGAGATAGCAATCCAGTCCTCATTATTGAAAAGGTTTAGAAATATAGATGCCATATTCATAACTTCCTAAAACATTTGTAGGTTTACTTGCAAACAATACAATTTGTAGTTAAATAAATGTGTTTATTTTGCACATCTCTTGTTTTGTTTTATTTTTTTAACAATTGCCTTCAAAGGTCACTATAGAAAAGCTGGTTTTGATGTCTTTTTAAACTGCAATTATCATGTACTCGTAATCTAAGGGTCTCGAATTGAAATCCATGTTACACCAAACACGATTGCCCTTTCAGCCATGGGAGACATTATTATGTGCAGTTAATCCCACTATTCAGTGGTAAAAGAGTAGCTTAAGAGTTGGCAGTGGGTGGAGATGACTAGCTGCCTTTCCTCCATTGTTACACTGCTAAATTAAAAATGACTAGTGCATACAGCCCTTGTGTAGCTTTGTGTAAAATTCAAAACAATCAAAAAATCAGTAATAAAAATATATGTAGTACAAATTCTGAATTATACTATTTAACATGTTATACAGATAAAATTCTTTTTTAATCAATGATACTGACACAAATCAGCCAAGAAACAATACTTTGTTACAGAAGGAAATATTCTGGACAATCAATTGTAATTAAACACACTCAAACATACCTCTAGCTTCCAAAAGTAAACTACATTAAGTTAAGCATTTCTTCAGTATAATCTAGTTTAGTATTTAATGGACAATACTGTATGCTGAGCTATGACCTGGCTTTATATATCCATAGTGTTTACACTCACCACAGCTGAAAGGACAGTAGGAACCAGAACTTCTTGAACTTTGCTTATTTCAGAACTTTGTTAGATGAAGGCAATTTGTATATAGCCATTCTTAATTTAGAACTAACACATATGGCCAGTCAACAGCATCAACCACTAACTCTTGTCTTATGAAGCAGGTGAGGGATTTGATTTTACTCTTACAGTACACACAACATATTTTACAGCAAAATGTTGAGGATCATGTATTGGGATCCACAGTCAGCACGTTTGCCCTTAGGCTAGACCTAGCCCACTCTGACAAATGAATACATTAAAATGTCATTACTGTCTCAATTCTAGTTAGCTAGATTCAACTGTACAAGTACTCATTAAAGAAATAACAAATTAAATCAGTGCATCATATTAGCTTGTTAAAAACAAAAAGTACATATTAAGGGCTTGCATGTCTTTGTTGATGCATTGTGATATTTATTTAGTGAATTCATATTTTTGTCAAAAATATTAAAAAAACAAAAACATAAACTACATACGAAATGCCAAAGTGAAGTAAATACAAGTGTAAAAATTACTATAATCTGCTCCAAACACAAGTTATAATTTCCAATATTTAAAACATCTACACCAATGCTGTCCCAGGAAATGTTGTCATACAAGGTGAATACTTTAGGCTTTGTAACCTTGTATCAGTGGTGTGATTAATTTTTAAAGTCTCATAAAAAGATGCTTTGCAAAGTAACTTAACAAAATTTTGTTGGACAGTCAACTTGATTTCATTACAGGAAAAGCTTGCCTTACTAATCTTTCAGCACTTTTTGAAGAGGTTACAGCTTATGTACATGAGGGTAAGGGTGCGAACTTGGTGTATTATGGTTTTTATTACTTAAATTTGCTGATGACTTTAAAGTTCTTGGGTGTTGTAGACTATGAGGATACTGCTGCATTTTATATAAAATTACTGATCATTTGGATTTATAAATGATGGGTAATTTTTAATTATACTGAAAGCAAAGTAATGCATGTGATTAAAATAAACAGATAAAATAAAGCATTCTAATCTTTATAGGTGGAAATGTAAGAAAAGTGCATACTCACTAACAGGTTAATTTTTATTTTGGTGGGAATAAATTTAACAGTGTTAGGGCAATAAAAAGGTCGTGGAGTTCTAAATGAATAGTCTTGGGAGCCATAGAAGCATTGTGCTGTTGCTAGGGCAAATACAATTTTAGGTTGTATGTACAAAAATAATGAAAATAAATTTAAAAGATTTTCATTGTATAGGTTACTTCTTAAGCCACACTTGGGGTATTGTGTTCAGTCTTGGGCTTCTTACTTTATGAAAACATTGAATTATTTGAAATGGTTTGGACGAGGGCTACTAAGATGATACCTTAGATGGAAATCTTGTCATACAAGGACAGATTTTTTTCTCTGAAATTGTATTTACTTGAGAAAAGAAGAGTTAGAGATAATCTAATTGAAGTCTTTAAGATTGTAAAGGAAATTAATAGTGTTGATTCATTGCCTTTTTTGTACTTAATGGTGAAAACAACAAGATACGGGACACAAGTACAAATTTTGGCAGGGTAGTAGTCATCTTTAGCTGAGACAGTTTTATTTTTATAAAAGGGTGATTGGTCTTTGAAATAATTTGCCTTCAGATGTAGTAAATTTAATGGAGTTTAAGAGAATAATTTACAAATAATTAAATGATAAGGGCTGGGTTTGAGAATTTTTTAAAAGCTAGCTTTAGTGGATGGTACAGCTTAGATAAACCAATAGGTCCCTTGTTGTCCTTACAGTTATATTTTTAAGTTAAGGGAAATGTTATTTCAGATAGATATTTACTTCTCTGCCTACTAAGAGCTATTACCTTGCATGCAACTACTGTGGAACATCCTGTGACTATGACAACCCTTAAAATCTCACTCCTACATTTCTGAGTGCATTCTACCAGCCTATTACATAATGCTGTAGCCTTCCACCAATGGTAGGGTGATATGATTTTCAATACTTGTGAATACTAGTCCACAATAATAGGCTCATTCTTGATAAGACAACTGAAATATATATGTGTAATGATAGGTGAGTACCTGAAATACATCTTCAGGTAAGGAAAATGTTAACTTCACAATTGTTACACATTGTAACAATTGTTAAGAGCTAGAATTCCACACTGCATGGTAGAGAAACTGTCACTGATCAGTTACAAAAAATGTATTAATTTCTGAAATAGCAATAGAAAAGAAAAGCTTCTGAGGTGTCACCCCATGACACTGGAGTTCATCCAATGAAGATCATGTCCTTTCTGAGCAGGGAATACTCTTCTCCCAATAATTATATTTACTGAGACAGCAGACTAATGAATGTTTGGAAAGTCCAAACACATGGTTATGTGTTCTCAAGGTTGATGGAATGTTAGGATATGTGATCTGGCTAGGGTTTTAGGACATTCTGTCTTGGTTAAATACATATATGAGATAAATTTTATAAAGACAAGTGTTGGATCTTCCATCCACCTATGTTCCAAGACAAGTCCAAGTCTCTTCTGGCTGGACATATCAACCAACAATAGCTTGGGAGATATTATAATGTAGTGTCTTTTACTATGTTTCCAGGTAATGCCCTAGCCCTACATCTCAAATGAGGAGTGAGCTCAATGAATCTTTTATCAGAGAGAAGGCACCATATGCAAAAGAAATTTTCCACTCCAGTGGTTTTGGACTAGGGAAGTAAGGGTTCTTCCATGCTTCACTAGAAGAATGGGAAGGGAATACACAAAGAGAAGATCATCAATGTGTGTGTGGGCACCTGTCATAAAGTAAAATAATCTTAACACTCCTACGAAAAGACGTTTCTACTCCTGATTTCTCCAAGCCCGTTCCCCTGGCTGTGGTTTCGCTAGATAGTAGATAGGGACAGTGGGAATCTCGTTAATCCATTCATTAATGGATTTAAATGGCAATTTCATTTAAATACAAAATTATTAGCCTAATATTAATAACCTTTCAAGTTGCTCTGGGGCCTATTAGGCCCCACTTTTCGTAGGAGTGTTAATTAGTTCTCCAGCTACAGACAGTGCAATAAGCTATTACATCTTAAGACAAAAACACGAGCCAGCCATAAGGGCAGTGTTGCTTTATTTTGTAAAAGGTATGGGAAAGGTTAATGTCAAGTATACAGATACTGCTAAACATTCTTGCAAAAAATATTGTATCAACGATGGGCATTGAGCAAGATGTATAGGTTTAACATATTATGTACCATGTTGTGCAATGCAGATTTTTGAGTAAGTACTCCCTGAAGCAATTCTGCTGGTCATATGGTAAAATCCAATGACTCCAAACATAACTGATACAGTTTTGTGTGTATACTTATAAATTACTACAATAAGGTGGTGTTACAAAATGTGATGAATATGAAGATCTTACAAAGTCAGTGATGGAACTGGAAACTAAAATCAAAGAGAAAAACTCACTACACTAGATCCACTGTTAAGAGTGAAAGCTACAAGGGGATACCAGAGGCTCATGAAACTGCCCAGTGATGTCAGTCATAGTAGATGAATGTGTTATACAAGCTCACAAGATCTCCAATGGTTGGAAATGAAAAAAAATGCAAGTATGGCTGGAATATGCAGTTCTGATGAGAAGTGAAATTGCAAAGTGTTTCTTCAGACTCTCCCAAAAATAACTTGCCAGTTGGATAAGTTGACAAAGCCATCCTGAAAAGTAGAAAGAGATAACACTTTAGAGAAAAAACAGATATTTGGCAGTAACCAGTTACGGGGGCTATCTATGTAGGATAGCAACAGTCAGCCTTAAATGAACGAGAATAGAAAACAAATGAGCAGAGATCGAATCTCTGGAGACCAAACCCCAGAAAAAGCAGAGGTGTTGAGAACTGCCCTCCCCTCCCAACTGGAAAGGATAGCATGTGGAAATTTGCATGTCCAATGGAAGAGGTGGAAAAAGGAAAAAATCCTAGTTTGTGTTATAGTAATTAAGCTACCATAAAAGAGAGATGGAAAGAACAATGGAGAGGCACAAAAGCAGATAATGGATTGCAGGGTCTATGCCACAAATATTTAAGACACCATTGATGGTGATGAATCTGCAAAGAAAGGCCAGAGTTTCCCAAAACCTTCAGCACAGAAAGAGAAGGAGAATGAAAAGTCTTAGATACCAAAAACTCCATGGTATGAATATGCAAGGAAGATGGTTGAGGTTGCCCCCATACATTAATTGAGAACTCCCAAAAAAGAAGGCAGAAAATTGGAAGAGGATGTGTGAGAGTATAAGAATAAAGAATAGATGAAGTTTTTATAGCAGAGACAAACCTTAAAGTACTTGTATAATTGATGGTTTACTCTACAGGAGAAGACACAGCAAGTATAAACAATAGAATGAGGAACAGGAGGAGATAGCCCCATAGAATTCCCAAAGTCAAATTGCCAGGTATCTGTGACCTAGTGATACAGGAAATCAAAATAAAATTGTAGCAAACAGCCCTAGGCTATAAATCTACAATTTAATAACACTCCCCCTAAAGGTTGGTACAACCAAAAAAGGGGCAAGATTTAGATCAAGGAGACAGAAGAGAAGGAGAAAGAAAATCCAGACCAATGATATCTCAAAAATGAAGAAACCAAGTCAAATTAGAAGCCAAAGAAATTGGGGTTCAAGAAATATAGAATGGTTATGACCTTAGACTATAGCAAAGGAGTCAGGAAGAAAATAAGTTGTTGATCATCATAGAGATGGAACAGAAGGAGGTTCAAGAAGTAAAGTAACTCAACAGTCACTATGTACATAGGCAAAAAAGGTAGAAAGTCACACACCTAAGTTATAAATGTAACAAATGGAAAGGGAGCTACCTGTTCATAATCAGGGAAAGAAGAGTCAATAGTGGAGACTAGAGATGGAAGGATGAGCCAAAATCTTCCACAAGATCCAGAGAAGGCAGTGAAACAGAATGATGAAGGCCATGACTAAGAAATAAGTAAGCAGAATGGAACCAACTCCTGATGCATGATAGCAGTGGACAGTGTCATATTACAGTTTATCACTGCTATACGAGTACTTAGTAATTTAATATTTCTATGATATTTACAGTGCCTTGCCACAGATTCAAATGCAAAAACTGTGAAAGGCATTTGCTCTCTTAATTGAGCTAAAGAGAGAGTCATTCAGTGTGGGCTTTATGACCAAATAAAGTATACTCTTCAAAAAAAAGAAATGCAAAAAGGGATATTTTTTTTATTTTAAAAGAAATATATGTGATAACGTTACAAGCTCAGAGTATGTGATGTTACATGTGTTAAGGCACTGATGTCAGACCAAAATGACAATAAAAGTTGTGTACTTTGAAAATGGAGGAAAACTTTGGATTTTTCGCCAAAACGCATTCGTGTCCAATAAATTTGTTTGAGAGATCTGCATGTTCTGCAAGTGCAACATGTGCAAAATCCCTATAAAAGTGACGGGTTCTCGGTTTCCATAGCTCAGTGTTAAGCCACCGACACGCAATACAGTTATGCCAAGACTGACTGAAGCACAACACAACAACGCCATCGGTCGCTTGGAAGCAGGCGAATCTCGATCAGATGTTGCCAGAGCTGTGAAAGTCCACCCAAGCACCATCACTAGGCTACGAAATCGTCACCAACAACATAGATCAACTCGTGACCGTCCACGATCTGGCAGACCTCGTGTGACCACACCTGCACAAGATCGCTACATCTGGTTACGTCACCTTCAGGATAGGACCACCACTGCGACGTCTACTGCCTCAACCATACCAGGGCTGCGGGATTTCCGATCAGACCGTACGCAACCGTCTACGAGATTCCGACCTCGACGTCCAGTCAGAGGCGTCATCCTCACCCAGCAACATCGTCAAGCACGGCGCAGTGGACTCGGGCACATCGGGTATGGCCTCATCGACGATGGAGGCATGTTTGGTTCAGATATGCTTCGTAGGCAGGATGTGTTTACCGTCGCCGAGGTTAGGTGTGCAGGATGTTGACAGATATGGTGTGCATGATGTGGGCCCACGCCATGAACAGACCTTTTGCACATTCGAATCTTACGGCTCAATGACGTCGACGAGATTCTTAGGCCCCATGTGCAACCCATCATGGTGAACGTCAACGACGTTTTTCAACATGACAACGCCCGTCCTCACACAGCCCTGACTCACCATTGTCTTCTTGAGACACCACAACATCAACGTTCTTTCCTGGCCCTCCAGATCACCAGATTTAAACCCCATCGAACATCTTTGGGACGAGTTGGACCGACGTCTGCGACGGCGACAACCTCAACCGCAGACTCTACATCAGCTTGCAGCAGCTTTGCAGGCTGAGTGGACAGCCATTCCACAGGATGTGATTCGTCATCTCATCGCTTCCATGGGCAGGAGATGCCAAGCAGTTATTGATGCTCACGGGGGGCATACTCGTTATTGACATTGAGTGACGTTAAACTTCAACTAGTGAGCGTGGATTTCGCCTTTGCAGACTTTGGATGTTCAGCAGTGAATGTGCAAAGTTTCACACATGTCATACAGAACTACCCTGAAAAAACTTGTTAACAATTTGTCTCAAATTTTGCCTTTTGCATTTCTTTTTTTGAAGAGTATATCTTTAGTCACTGTTGACTCTGTTGGAAAAATGCCTGAAGAGGAATATGTGAGCCTTGAGAATTTTTATGTATCTACTGCTGTGAGAAGCACAAAGGCCTTGATACTTTTATGTCTTCATTGTTGTAAATAGCACAGAGCAGAAATGTGATGGCTAGGGAAAAGAATGCAGCAGTCAGGTGGATGGAACAGAATTGCAACAGAAATGAAAGTGATTTAGCTTTGAGTATCTAGTCACTTTACATATGGTGCCAAGGAAAGAATGAGCATATAATTATGTGCTAGTGCTCACAAAGACTACTACACATAGAGGTTGTCACCCTTCTGTTAGTGAAGGACTACAACATAGGCTGGTACACCACATGGACACATCTGAGCATGGAAGTTTGCAATGTACTAGCACTTATTGGTGCAGAAGATAAAGTAATGTTTTTGAAGTAGATGTTAACTTGACATCCTTTTGGGAACAACAAGGGTTTCTTTGGCCTATGTGTCTGTTGCATTCCTTTCATCTGTTTTATATTTTGTCCAGATTTTCCAAGCACTCATCAAGTTCTCTCTTGAACTATCTCCATCCTGCCGAGTCTACCATGTCGAAAGAACTCTACTCCAAAGACTGACCAACCTACCAGATCTTACTTCTGTCATTATTACACAAGAAAAATAATGCATCAATTGTATCTATACTCTTTATAATTTCAAACTTATAGTTGAACTAGTCAAAGACACTAATAATTAGAAAGATTAATTTCAATCAGTTGATTATTTTTCATAAAATGAAATACTAATAAATTAGGTTAAATAAAAATGAATTAATTGAAAGTAATGATAAATCGCAGTGACAGCATTTTGATTACTTAGATAGTGGAAATAATCAGAAACATTTTGATGAATTTATTATTTTTGTGACACTGATTGATTTAACTATAAGTCTGATTATTTACACGTTACACATTAACAGAGTTAATGACCAATCTCCAAGCAAACTATACGTAAAACTTAATCTATTTGTTTACCACTCTTTTATCAATATTATTAATGTATTTCAAAGAAAGTAAGGGTCTCAGCACTGAACTCAGAGGTAATTCACTTGCAATTCTCCAATCGAGTTTGACTATATTCTGTTCAGTGGAAATATTTATTTAATTTCCCCAAACCATTCAATGACTTAAAATACCCCCTCCTCCCAAAACACACAAAACTTACAATTTTATCTTTGAAGATTTGTAAAGCCATATTTAAGTTAGTCTCTACAAAACTTTTACCATCACAGATGGAAGACTAACTGGTCTATAATAATGTGGAACTGGTATCAGTAAATTCTGAAGAATATAGCAAATGTCTCCCATTGGAACAGCTGTAAGACTACAGATTTACAACACTAACATTAGGGGTTCAATTCCCCTCAGTCGACATACCATATAGCCTGATGTGGCTTGCTTTTAGAAAAATACACATGCACACACATACAGAGCAAATACTTGAAATGCTTTATGTAATAACGATCACTAATATCATCAAAAATCGAAGTTAAACAAGTACATGAGTATGAAGCAAAATGTAACTGTGACATTATTGTACAGAACTTGCTACAGGTTTACTACAATCTGCAGATTACTATAGATACTATTTCTTCATGCAGGAAATTTGTTGTTGGTTTTTTATATTACAAAATAATGCAGGAAGTTTGTTCTATTTTTTATCTTTGAAAGTAATTGTTTTTAAATTTCCCACAAAGCTATGCAAAGGCTATCTGCACTAGCCATTCATAATTTAGCAGTGTAACACTAAAAGGAAGGCAGCTAGTCATCAACGCCAACTGCCAACTCTTGGGATACTCTTTTACCAACAAATAGTGGGATTGACCATCACATTATAATGCCCCCACAGCTGAAAGGGCAAGCATGTTTGGTGTGACAGGGATTTGAGCTCACAACAATCACATTATGAGTCAAGTGCCCTAACAACCTGCTTATGCCAGGCCATATTTGAATGTAATGCAGGAAGTATGTTCTACATTTTTATCTCTGAAATTAATGCAGAAAGTTTTTTTTTAATATCTTGAAAGAAAAAGCAATGCAGGACGTTTGCTCAAATCCAGCTCAAAAAAATCAAATATGGAGTTTATTCTCTCCATATTTTAGAAGTGAAGTTGGAGTCCAATCAAATTGGACCACTATTACTAGTAGATTGCTTCATGAGTATGCATATGTGCCTTCAACTTTCTTTGTTTAAATTATGGACATAATTAGTAAAATTTACTGATGATATTACACTCTTGAGTATTTCTAGTTGTACTGAAGATGCTGAACTTGTGGTCATTTAGTAACTTGTGCAAAATTTGATCATATATCTTGCATAGATGAGAAGACACTCAATATTACAACTGTAGAAAAGGACCTTGCATGGTGGTTGATAAATAACTGAAACCATTAAGGCAATGTTCTGTAAATAATAAGAAAGTGAATAGAATTCTTGGGTATATTCACAGACAACATGATTACAAGTTAAATGAAGTAATTATCTCCCTATACAAATCACTAGTTACACCTTACTTCAAAAACTGCATACAGTTTATCTGAAGAAGGACATTGGCTTATTAGAAAGGGCTGAGAGGAGAACTATTAAGATGTTCCCAGGTGCAGAAAAGTTATCTTTTTTAAGATTGTCTCTTAATTTAACCTAAAAAAAGTATAGGATCATTTTATTGAAGTAAAAGATTTTCTGCGGAATCAATACCATGCAGACCTTTGATTTCTGTGAGCCATACTAAAGACAAGATGAAAAAAGTTTTTGATCTCTGACCATACAATCCAGGCTTCAGTTTTATTTTCTAACAGTGTGTTTGTTTTATGGAATGAGTTGTTATTGGCATTAGTAGAAACTAACACTTTACAGGAACTTATGAAATGAACTAATGATTTCCAGAAAACTAGTGTGGATTTAATTTTTCTTTTCTCCAGAAGTAGGTATGTAAGGACAGTCTAGAAAGACCAAATGGTCTCTTGTTTTTTTGTGTTAACTTTAGTTTGTTCTTGTGTCTCAGAAATGAAAAATTTACTTTATTTTTATTTTAGGAAGTAAACTGGAAAATAAAAAAAACAGTTTTCCATTAACCTCATTAGATTGTTAACTACATCAGAAACAGACTTAAACTATTTATATGCAAAAACGGCTAGTTTGGGTTGAGAAAATATTTTACATAGAAGAGCGAACAACGTTTCGACCTTCTTCGGTCATCGTCAGGTTCACAAAGAAAGAGGTAACTGACCGGAAGCTGAGCACATGTTTGAAAGGGGTTGTGTAACTGTGTGTCGAAATGTAGAGGGCGGTATTAGATGTTTGAATATATAATTTTATTTATTTATTATATTAATATAGGTATAAAGGCGTTCCTTTATATTGGTTTATTTTGGGTTTAAGTTGTTGTATAAGTAAGGCTTCTTTGATTTTGCGTTTGTTTATGTTTGTTTCTTTATTTAGTATTTGAGTGTTTTCTATGGTTATGTTGTGTTTATTTGACTTGCAGTGTTCGAAAACGTGTGAAGGTGACTTTTTATGTTCTTTGAATCTGGTTTCCATTTTTCTACTTGTTTCTCAATATAGAAGTCGTGGCAGTTATCACATTGTATTTTATAAATAATGTTGGTGTGGTGTTTGTCAGTGTAGTTTTTACATAGTATAGACCTCAGTTTTGTGCCTGGTTTTTGAATAAATTTGGTATTAACTGGAATGTCATATTTTGTTACTAATTTTTGCCAAATGTTGGTTATTTGTTTGCTGATGTCAGGAATATATGGTATACAGCAGTATATGGTTTCGTAGTTTTTTTTATTCGTGAGCTGTATTTACTGTAGTTGGTTGATTTTGCTTTCTGTCTAGGTGTGTGCGTATAATGTTTTCTACGGTTTGTGGAGGAAACTTATTGATGTTGAGGAAGTATTGTTTTATTTTGTCTAATTCATCGTTAATTTTATCTGGTGAGCATAGTTTTATGGCTGTGTTTATTTGGTTTCTTAGTATGTTGAGTTTTGTTTTGTTTCATGTGCTGAGTCCCAAGGAATGTATGGTCCAGTATGGGTGATTTTTCGGTGGATTTCTGTTTTGAATTGTGTGTCAGTTCTTGTAATTTTGAGGTTAAGAAATGATATTTGATTGCCTTCTTCCTGTTCACATGTGAAGTTAATGTTGGTATGTATAGAGTTAATGTGATTGAAAAAATTAAGTATGTGTTCTCTAGATTTGAATCCCGCAACCGTGTCATCTACATATCTGTACCAGTATAGTGGTGGATGTAATGCTGTGTTAATTGCTTGTGTTTCAACTTGTGTCATAAAAATATTGGCTAGAACTGGTGTACTGGGTTGCCCATGCTTAGGCCATTTGTTTGTATATAGTTTTGGTTGTTGAACATGAAGTTTGTCTTTATCGTGGTGAATTCTATGAGGGTTGCTAACTGGTTACTGGGAATTTTTATAGTTGGGTTAGGGTCTCGGATATAGAGTTCTAAGGCTATCTTGCAGGCTACAGTGGTTGGAACTTCTGTAAAGAGGGATATAACATTGAAACTCGCCATTAAGGCTTTATGATTAAGTTGATTTAGATTAGACTTGAAATTAAAAGAGTCTTTGATGAATGAGCTGGCTGATGTTACATATTTGGAGAATGCTCATGCTATGTATTTACCAAGATTGTAATTAAACGATTCATATGTGGACATTATTGGTCGTAATGGACAATCTGGTTTATGAGGTTTGGGGATGCCGTATATTTGCGGTGTGCGTGAGTCGGTTTTACGTAGGTAGGAATAAAGTGTTTGTGAAATTGTGTTGGCTTTTTTCATTTGTAGTAGTAATTTGTTCAGTTGCGTCTCGTGTGTCTTTGTTGGATTTGTGTGTATTGGTTTAAATTTGTTCATGTCTGATAGGATGTTATTCATTTTTTGGATGTATTCATTCGTGTTCATTATGACTATAGCGTTACCTTTATCTGCTTTTAGAATTTTATGTTTTTTGTCTTGTTTTAGGTTTTAATGGAATTAATGTCTCTTTTGTAAGGTTGTTTTTAGTTTTCTGTTTTGTAAAATTATGTTGATGGTTTTGTGAGAAAATTCTTTGAAAAATCGTTTAAGATGTTGTTTTAGGTGTTTCTGGAAAATATAAATTTGTAATTTTACCTGGGAAGTTTGGCTGTTGGATGTCAATAAAATTATCTAAGTTGTCTTCTTTCTGTTGGTTGTGTTTGGTTGTTTCCTTGTTTTTCTTCTCTGTAGAAAGTATCACAAGTCTCCTGGCTAGGTCTTCTAAACATGTTTTGATTTCTATGGTTGGAATGTACCCAGGTGCTATTGCGAAGTTGAGTCCTTTGTTAAGTAGTTGTTTCTCGTCTGTGTTTAATTGACGGTCGGATCTGTTAATTATGAGGTTAGTCAACGGTTTGTCGTTTTGGTGTCTTTTCTGTTGTTTGCATCTTAGTTTTTCTAGTTTTTTGTTGTGGCAGATCTTTTTGTTTCTGTCGTTCTTAGTATTGATTTGGTTTATGTTTCGTTGTATAAGTCCGTAAATCTCTGGTTTAATGCAGCATGCCAGTTGATGGTCTAGGTTCATTTTTTGTTTTTGTAAGTCATGTAGTTCTTTGTATTTTGTGTTCAACATGGCTTTAAGTAGTTTTTTCTGTAAATTTTGGATAATGTTTGTGTATGTCTTCTATGTAAAATATTTTCTCAACCCAAACGAGCCGTTTTGCATATAAATTACTCAACAAGTGGGTTTCTCGACATCACTGAGACTTAAACTATGCCCAGATAATGACAATCTTTTTGTTGTCAAATACCCTTGGCAAGGTTTCTCTTTCATTCTTGAACTTAAGGTAATTATACGTGGTCATTTGTAATATTTACTTTTTACTGGGCTTGTACTTAAATTACTTTTCACTCTTGGAACCCTTGCAAAGAAAAACAAAGATACTGTAGTTTTAATAATGTAAGTAAATCGTCTTCCATTAAAACCATTCAAGTTGTTTTAATGTTGAAATAAAAGTGATTTATTAGTTGGTAATATTAATATAACCTTATCAATAAAATGCTTTCATTAGAAATATAGCCTGAGCATTATGCAGTGTATATTATTAGCCTTCCTCTTCCTCCCAGCATTTATTTAGGAACAAGACTTTCCTTTTCTGTAAAAATTTAAATAGTTACTTATTTAACCATTGCTAGAGAAACAGTTTAGGAGACATCTTGAAAACTAAAGTACATTTACCATATTTTTACCCAAAATTCAAGAAGGATATGGGGCTACTCTTCACAAATAGCATTTTCAATTAGATTTATAAAAGTACTAAACACAAGTCAAAAGTGGTTTTATGTAATTTTATTGTACATGAGGGCTACTAGGAAGGAAAGGTTATCATAAGAGGACAGGTTAAGATAATTGAAATTGATTTTTTTTTATAAATAAAAAGGAAAAGAAAAAAAAGAGGTATTTAAGATTATTAGAATTAATAATGTTAGTATTATTTAATATTAGAATGGTGGGGGGGGGGAAGAGGATGAAAAATATAAATTTTGTCAAAGTAGCAGGCATCTTGAGTTTAATTTTATTTCTCTAACAGGATGGTTGGCTTTTGGAAAGGCCTGCTTTTAAACATTGTGGATGCTGTAAACTGGGGTAGTTTAAGGGTGGGATAAGTTAGTTTTTTTTATTGTTTTTTGTCCCCAAATGTTATCTGTGTAATCAAGAAACTTAGAAGCTAAAGACATGTCAAGAAAGGTGATGTAATAAATTAAACAGGGTAAGTCGGACATGCAACAACAAAAAAAATTAAATTATTTAAAAGAAGGTAAATAATATAGTTAACACTAGAGAAACAAGTCATGTTAATAAGTGATACATACTTTAACCCAGTAAAATAGATGAAATAGCCTTAGTAACTAGTATTACTTACAGTAAAACAGTTAAAAACTTACAGTATAAATTAAAGCAAGCTAAAGTATTTCTAATTTTAGTCATGTTGCCAATTAGACGAGTTTAATTTTTAAGATGTGCTATAAGAACATACTAATTTAAAATCCTATAGTTTATTTATCAACTCTAAATAAATTTACGTATGCTTATAACTCTAATTTGTTTTGACCCTAGTGCAACCATTACCTAACGAATAACCAATAATACTATACTATAAAATATATACTTCAGAGTGAAAATTGAGTGCCAACATATCTCAGCCGACATGTTTGAAAAGTGCCATAGTACGTTCCAGGCGTAAAACAACAACAACAACAGGTTATTAAAATAATAGTGGTCAGAAGCTTTTTTAAAAAAGCAATTGCCTCGTGTAAGGTTAATTAATTTATATGTAGTTATTAATCTCTACAGATAAAAAAAAAGCCTTCCTGATATAAAAACTGTTTTATTAAAATCTTAACTTGCGGGCAATAATCTTTCTTCCCAAGCTTCGGCACTCATCATGACAAAAATCATCTTTCATTAACATTTCCTCTCAGGATTTCACAATAGCAACACTACGTGTCTTTAAATGTTTATTTGTTTTTGAATTTTGCGCAAAGCTATACGAGGGCTAGCCGTCTCTAATTTAGCAGTGTAAGACTAGACGGAAGGCAGCTAGTCATTACCAACTCTTGGGCTTCTCTTTTTACCAAAGAATAGTGGGATAGACCATGCCATTACAACGCCACCACGACTGAAAGGGCGATCATGTTTGGTGTGACGGGGAATTGAACCCGCGACCCTCAGATTATATGATTAAGCATGAAACCTCTATAAAGACGATTTTATAAGTATATATATATTTGTTTTGTGATGCAGTCTAAGCATAGGGAAAATTATGCGATTTTGTGACAAATTAAAATTTTTTAACGCATCCCTCAAGAGCCAAGGAATGTTTTTAGGTTATAATTTGTTGAATTTGTCACATAGTGTTATAAATATTTAGTTTGTTTGTTTGTTTTTGGAATTTCGCACAAAGCTACTCGAGGGCTATCTGTGCTAGCCGTCCCTAATTTAGTAGTGTAAGACTAGAGGGAAGGCAGCTGGTCATCACCACCCACCTCCAACTCTTGGGCTACTCTTTTACCAACGAATAGTGGGATTAACCGTAAAATTATAATTCCCCCACAGTTGAAAGGGGGAGCATGTTTGGTGCGACCAGGATTCGAACTCGCAACTCCTAGATTAGGAGTCAAATGCCTTAACACACTTGGTCATGCCGGGTCAGACTTAAACAAAGGGATAAACAAACATACGTAAGAACAGTATTTTGTTTTTGAACATTTAAAAAAAATTAAACATTTCATATTCTAAAACAGTATTACAGTTCCACAACGGAACTGATATAAACAAAATAAAATTCGCTGAAATTATAATAATCAAAACAGTAAAACCTTTTTGGAAAAAACACACTGAAACTCCTCTTCTCTTCTAGTAATTATAATTCATATAATTGAACATTAAATTTTGTGTGAATAATTATTGCTCCCTATGTTAATAATTATAAATCAATACATATGCTGCCGATAATAACCATTGCATTTATAATTGTTGTTATTCATACATTACTCCGAAATGGCCCGATACTGATACGTTGCAGCTTTAATTACTTTATCCTGGTACCCTGCATTGTAGCATTCATTTCATTTAGATAGGCAAATACGTCTGAAAGGTAAGCCACTTTCTGTATCCAGCATTTATCCCTTAATTTGTATGTAAGTTTAAAATGACATTCAGATAAAAAACAACAACACCTATTTCGTCAAGCAGTTCGCACGGCCTGGCATGGCCAAGCGTGTTAAGGCGTGCGACTCGTAATCTGAGGGTGTCGCCCTTTCAGCCGTGGGGGCGTTATAATGTGACGGTGAATCCGATTATTCGTTGGTAAAAGAGTAGCCCAAGAGTTGGAGGTGGGTGGTGATGACTAGCTGCCTTCCCTCTAGTCTTACACTGCTAAATTAGGGACGGCTAGCACAGATAGCCCTCGAGTAGCTTTGTGCGAACTTCAAAAACAAACAAACTTTCTTTCTTGTTTTTTTACTTCTTGTATCATTCTGCGTTAAAATGTTTGCACACGACAATAATGCTGATGAATTCGTTTTCGGCCTAGGAAGATTTTTACTCGTATCAGGTTTATTACTGATATTCAGCCACTTATCCATTATAAAGGTAACAACTAATTATTAATTTGTCTTAAAACGTATTTTTATGTCTTTGACACTTCAAAAATATGTTCACGAACACAAAATAGTTTCTTAATGAAAACTCGTTCAAGCACTTGAGTTTTATCATCATACAATGACATGCTGACGTAAGATCAGTGTTTGATATAACAAAGTCAGAAATAAGAATGTATCTAAGAGAGGCTGATATGGGTATTAACACTTATTAATCTGAAGATGACATGGGAAGGTTGAAACGTCGTTCTTTCCTTGTCAATAAAAGTGTTAATACCTATACCAGCCGTTCTGAAATACATATTTATTTCAAATGGGATTCTCGTCATCAAGAAAGTCAGAAATAAACATTTTTGGAAAAAAAGGCTAGGCCGCTAAAATAATATATTTTTCTAAAGGAAAAGGGTAGCCTATTATTTTTACATTTTTTAAATAGAAATTTTAAAGAGAAATAACAAAATATTAAGCCAGATCTGACGTGCGTCTAAATCTCGAACGAAATAAAACATGACCTCATAGTTCATTGGTACAAAATTAAAATTAAATTAAAATACAACGAATCTAACCTAACTTAACCTAATAATTACCAATTATAGTTGTCATAATTATATAATTATATTTCATATAAATATACTTTGAAATTGAAACAACTGATACTGCATCTAATTGTATCATAATGTTTCAAATTTAGACAAGTTTCAGCTATGACGTCATGTGCCTGTGTTCGTCAAATATGAGTCGCAAATTCGTAAATTTTCATGTTGGTCACGATTTGGATAGTGACCACCTCCCAGTTGGGTGTATCTTCAATCTCACCCCCCACTTAAATAAAATCATAGTTAAAGACCAACTGAACTACAAAAAAGCTAATTGGCCAGTTTTTCAAACTATATTAAATGAAACCTTACCTCCCGAAGTACTACATATTGCCGCGGACGCATCAGATATAGTTGCATACTGTCATATCATCTCTGAGTGTCTAAAACATGCAGCCAACAGTTCGATACCGAAACAAAAACACTTCACAACAACTTATTCATGGCAACCACATAAAGACATAATACACTTAATTAAAGACAGACGTATACTCCGCAGACAGTACATTCAAAATCGCAACCCCACACGTAAAACACAGATAAACACAATAAGGAATAAAATACGAAACTTAATCAGACAACAAAAACAAGAAAACTGGGACACCTTCTGTTCCGATCTAAATCACAAAACTGATCCTAAACAATTCTGGACACACTTGAAAAGATTTACAAATACAGGAACAACAAACACAGTATATCCACCACTGGAACTGGATGGAGAAACAGCATACTCTAACACAGAAAAAGCCGAGATATTTAAAAAACACGTAGAAAAAACGTTCAAGACACATCATGAACCAGACATGAACAGATACTTTTATAATACAGTTACCAACTTTATTGATCAAAACAGAAGCATTTTTACACCTAAATTTCCAGTCAACACTATTACACACCAAGAAAAAACAAAAGACTGGAGCACTCATCAACTGATAAAACATATCACTGTAACAGAAGTCGTAACTGCTATTAACAACACAAAAAACAAAGCCCCTGGAGAAGATGGTATACAAGCTATCCTCCTAAAACAAGGCATTCAGAGATTATATGAACACCTAACAGCGTTATTTAATCTATCACTATCAGCAGGATATATCCCCGTTTCTTGGAAGGAAGCAATAATATTAATGTTCCAGAAAGAAGAAAAGCCAGCGAATAAACTAAACAACTACCGCCCGATTAGCTTAACCAGTTGTATTGGCAAAGTATTAGAGAGGATAATTAGTAATCGTCTGTCAATTTACTTAGAAGAAAATTCAAAATTACCAGAAATTCAAAACGGATTTCGAAAAAACCGCCAAACTACAGACCACCTGATTCGACTTACAGAATCAATTACCTACAGCTTCAACAAAAACGAATGCACTGTAGCTTGCTTTCTCGACATTGAGAAAGCTTTTGACACAGTGTGGCATAATGGCTTACGTCATAGATTACTTGAAATGGCATTACCCCAGGAAACTATTCGCTGGCTGTCCAACTTCCTGGAAAACAGAATGTGTAAAGTAAATGTAAATGGGGCCCACTCAGGGTCCTTTTCACCCGAAGCAGGAGTCCCGCAGGGAGGGGTTGTTAGCTCTATATTATTTATCATGTACGTGAGTAATATGCCTCTGTCGGACCTAAATTTAGGTTATGCATCACAGTTCGTTGACGATGTAGCAGTCTGGAAAAGTGCCCCCACTCCGTCAATAGCAGCAACGAACCTACAACCAGTCCTAAATAACATCGAAGAATACTGCCAGAAATACAGAATCAAAATCAATATTCCAAAAACCCAAGTCATATTATTCAGCAGACTGAATAAGCTGAAAAAATATCCACCAAAACTTTATATGAATGGATCACTTTTACTGACTGCTACTTCTGCTAAATTTCTAGGTCTAACCTATGATTCAAAATTAACGTGGTTACCACATATTAAAAATATACTGATACGAATCTGGAAAAGAGCAAACTATGTAAGAAGTCTTTCAGGTAAAATCCAAGGAACATCACCAGACAACATACTTAAAATCTACAAAACGTACATTAGACCAACAATAGAATATGCATCACCTGCCTGGATTAACATAGCACCCACACATGTACAGAAACTTCAACGTATACAAAATTCAATACTAACTTCAGCATATAAAGTTCCACGTAGCACCTCAACCACATTCATGCACAAGTATGCAAACATAGACAGAATATCTGAAAGACTCTTGCATAATTCTCTAAAATATTTCAATAAGAATTGGCATAAAAATTACTTAATGTGTGATCTCGACAGATATCACGTACATGATGTAAATAGTCCTAAATACCTCTCCCCTTTTAACATATATTTAAGAGATGTAATACAAGCTGGCCACTATGCACTAGACACTTAGTCCTTGTTTCTTTTTTATTATTATTATTTTTCTTTTTTTTAATCATTATTACTTTTTTTCTCTTATTGAATTATTATTCAAGTATTGAATAATAATAATTATTATTACTTTTGTGTGTGTGTGTGTTACTACAAGTAGTAGTAGCATTCTCTCTATGAAGAAAAAGGAAAAAAATACAAAAAAATAAAAATGAAGAAAAAAAACACAAGAGAAATAATAAAAGGAAAAAAAAAAACTTCTTGTTCGTCCATGCATGGACTGAGCCCTGAAATGGGCCTGAGTATGATGTTATACTTTTACTCTGGCCCAAAGCTATAAAAAAAACCAAAAAAACCCTAAAGACAGACGCTATAATCGTTCGGGAGGGAGGAAGAGGTCAAATGTACTTGACCCTCCTGGGTATTTAACATCAATACCCAAATACCGACACAGTGAAACTTGGACGTCATGTTTCATTTAGTACGAGATTTAGCCGCTAATCCAGATCTGGCTTTTTGAAGACAGCATCACTATCCATGTTTAACCGATGTTTCATACGAAAATTACTGGGCTATCTTGCATCTCCAATGACGCATGCGATATAGAGATGGTTCTATATCTACTAGCAACCAGTGGTGCCACTGTCGAAGTTAATTGAGATTGTTTTAACACATTCATCGTGAAAACTTCCCTTGAGTTAAATAAAATCGTATGGCAGAATAAAATATTAAAAGGCCCAATACGCGATAAACGTGTTATATTAAAGATATATTTTACTTTTTGTACAGCGCATTCTGATTGAATTTTATAGTTTTAGGTTTGGTTTGTTTTGAATTTCGTGCAAAGCTCCAGGAGGACGATCTGCGCTTATAGTTTTAGGATAAAATATTAAAGTTTTAAAATTTCCTCGCGAAGCCCAAGGGCTCCACGGAGCATAGTTTGAAAACCATACTCTAGAGTGCATACATTATCCATTTCATTGATCATTCAATTCTACAACAATGCCTTCCATAGGTTTGTTTGTTTGTTTTTGGAATTTCGCACAAAGCTACTCGAGGGCTATCTGTGCTAGCCGTCCCTAATTTAGCAGTGTAAGACTAGAGGGAAGGCAGCTAGTCATCACCACCCATCGCCAACTCTTGGGCTACTCTTTTACCTACGAATAGTGGGATTGACCCTCACATTATAACGCCCCCACGGCTGGGAGGGCGAGCATGTTTAGTGCGACGCGGGCGCGAACCCGCGACCCTCGGATTATGAATCGCACGCCTTACGCGCTTGGCCATGCCGGGCCACCTTCCATAGGAAAGCTTTGAATAACATCAAATAACACCAATATGCGGGGAATGTGAAAATAACTAAACACTGTAATTAAATTATTATTATTTTTTGTTGTCGGTTTAGATTTTTTATCATCATTTTGTAGGATATAATTATTACCAGAAACAAAATTTAAAAGGTATATATGGAAACATACAACATTAATTTTGGGCAAAAAGTTAATATAATATATTTTAATAAATATATTACTTTTTTAAACAAAGATTAGCTACACGCTTCAGTTTGGACAGCTCGACAGATAGCTCCAAACAAAATATTCCGTATTAGCAACAATTTAAATGGTTAAAACATTTAACTAAATTTTTAAAAGCAAATTTACTTTGGATATTAATGTAAAGTATGGTCCAGAAATGGACGAAAAACTTAAATGATACTAGAAACTGAAATTTTTACTGTATTTATAGTTGTTCTATTTTTTCTTGCTGTACCAGCTTAGTGACTGGATCTGTAACTAGTTCAAGTTCAAAGGCACTAAAGTAAAAGTGGAAGTTAGTTTTGCTGGTGTATGTGAATCTGCAAAGATTCTATACGTAGATCAGTCTGACTTGAGAGGATGACGTATATGTTTTGTTTTTTTCATAGTCAAGTCATATAGGGCTATCTGCTGTGTTCACCAAGGGAAATCGAACCCCTGATTTTAGCGTTGTAAATCTGAAGATTCACCGTTGTTCTAGCAGGGAACGTAGGGATGGAATTATGGAAAATTATTTTTATTTTAACTGTTTGGTTCCAGGGTTAACATAATTGACTGGGTTTCTTGCATATTTATCTAAGTAACAAGGATAATTTTGCTGACATTTAATCATGTTTTTTTATTTTTTCATTATTTTTTATCATAAAATATTTCATTTCTTTCTTTTTTTTTAAATAAATACTTGAATCAGTCAAGATGTATAATTGGTCTGTCCTTTGGTCATATTATTCTCCACACTGTAACGTAAAATTTGATTCTCAAGATCCCTTTTCTGGCAGAAAATATTAAAATATATAAAACACTTTATGTTACAGCTTCTATTTCTATTATGATATGTTGTAAAATGATAAAAGTGAAAATCATAGTTAATGGATTTTAATACATACATCCTTTTATAGGACGAAAACCAAAAAGTTAACACAAAGGGTGAGTAGTAATAAAGACATTGGCTAAAACATAGATGAAGAAATAAAAATTGGAATGTTGCATTATCATCATTATGAATATTTAATAGCTATGACATCCAATTATTTAATGAAGTTATTTATATATCACACGGCATGTGTAACTTACAAAACTTGTGAAATACAGTATGCTAGGAAATATTTCTTAATCCTGAGCTATGCGTGTTTATTTATTTGACTATCATACCTCTTGAACCAGAGCGACCTGGTGACCTTGTTTGTAATTGTTATTTGAATTAAGAGAGTCATCATTAAACTTGTTTCAAATAAAAGTGTGTTTTAAGTTTTGGTGTAAGAACATTTTAACTTTTAGATCAGTCCAAAATAAAAGTCCCCCGTTGGGACAGCGGTCAATCTTCAGAATTTCAATGCTAAATTCAGGGGTTCGATTCCTCTCGGTGGACTCAACAGATAGCCTGATGTGGCTTTGCTATAAGTAAAAAAAAACACACACACCAAAATGAAAATTCCTTATACAGTATTGTAAACACAAAAAGCGTGAAACTGTCAGTATAGCATCTTGGAATGGGAGTCATTGAATTGACAGCTTGAATAATCAGAGCTTTAATTATGTATAGATCTTGTTGTTTTGAAGTTAAACAGAAAGCTACTCAAAGGGCTGTCTGTGCTCTTCTCAACACGGATATCGAAACCAGGGTTTCTAGCATTGTAAGTTCGCAGACATACTGCTATGCCACTGGAGAGTTTATGTGAATAACTGAATTTAAAAACCGGGAACATTTCGTAGGACACATACTATTATGCATAATGACAATGTATAACAAGAATTTTACACATGAAGATGTCGTTCGACGTTTCTGAAGAGTTATTTGTCAGGGTAAATGTTGACTTTTATACATTTGTTTATTTGATTTGCTTATTTTGATACAACTTTGGAAAAATAATCAGCATTGATGTTTCTTGTTGATTGGATTGTATACTGTACTGATTATACATATTACGTCTTCAGTAAAGGTGGGTTTGATTTATATTAATTGTATTGTGAAAAACAGTGCAAGTAACATGGTAAGGTAGACATTTTACTTCACCAAATATTATCAAACATTTTTGTACATGGACGTTTCATACTCTTTGTACTGTTCGAAATCGTTCGAGTTTTTAGTCTCCTTTGAAAACCATTGCAACTTTTGTATGTGATTCTGTATGCTAACCTTTTAATCAGAATGCTGGTCATGGTTTTTGGATAGATTAATGTCAACCGTGTTACCTATTGTTCTGATTTGTACATTTTTTTATGTCATTTGATTTTTCTTATAGGAAGGATAACCGTAAGTCAGGACACATTATGTAAAGGTGCACAACAATCCTTTACATTGGCGAATCATGTGATACTTTGAGTCTATGCCCCCATGTGTTTCGTACAGGAACGCTCTACATATGATTTAGAAAAGATGACACTATTATATTTCATTTAAAAAAATGTTGCGATCTCACACTGTTGGCTAGAAGTTTCCAGAATTCTTCTCTGTTTGGATTGTCTTCAGATCTTGGCCAGATCCGTCATTTGAATAGAAACAGCACAATTTGGTGTCCTGTACTCGCTTTAACTTTGATTTATGTTGTTGTTCAATATTGAATGCTATTCACTTTGTTTTTACATTGTGTTTGGCGTATTTTTTCACCGCAGTCAGAGTCAGAAATGGAATTCAGATTTATCCTCGTATAGCATCCCTACAGTTACTGCGACTACTATTCTGATTTGAAAGGGAATATAGTATTTCAGGATACCACAACAATACAATTATTTTTGGGGTTTCGCCACATTCAGTTAAAAAACGAAACATCTTTAGCGAGTCATTTGTTAATTATTGTACGATATTTGATCAGTAGCATTTAATTTACTTGTCTAGATTAGGGTTTTGACAAATGCCCAGAACTCATTTAATAGTAATTCTAAATTTTGGTGGAGTTTGCTTGTGATCGATATTATGAGTGTGTAAGTTAGTTGTAATTTATGATTGCGTGCTGACTTTTAAAAAAATGTCACTATATATTTTATTCATTAAAGTTAGACATAAATATCACATATAAAATAACAACGCATAAATTGCTGCTTATTTATGTATTTGGATTGTTAATGCCCGAAGTTCAATGTAAGCTTATTGGGACATAATGTCGTAAAAAATTAGTGTTTATTTGATGAACATTTTTACTCTAGTATGATCAGTGATTTATAGTTTGTTTTACAGGGCGAGTACTTTGAACCCTCAATTTCTACAATATTACTAGGTATTTTATAGAGTTTTGCGTAAACATTTAAGCTTTCTTATCTCTTTGATACATAATTAAAATACTATTTTTTAATTTGATGAACATGAATCAACAGCATTTAAAGCACTTGATTTTAAACTTACTTTGTTTTATAGTTACTTTTGTGCTAATTTTATTTCTGACTGGGAGGTGAAATTTGACTCGATAGCGGTTTTCTTTTGTTAGGAGAGTGAAAAGAGGAATTACCAAATATCAGTTCGTTTGTTCTTTCTCAAGCATAATCGAATCGTTTACCTTGTTGCGATGATAAAGCCCATTGTCAAAAAATTACTCCAAGACAAAGATGGTTAAACTAAACGTATTCAAAGGACTCTATCTCAGTGAAAGGACAAATACTTGCTCGATAATATAACCAACAAATATATCAATCTATCAAAAATGAAAACAAACAAAAATTGCGCTTTCTTTCACTGTTTGCTTTTAGTGTTTTGGAACTTTGGATTCACCCATACAAATTTGGTACATAATATACCAAATGTAATTAAAATGTTTATCTTGTTATAATTAGCTATTACAAAGTAAAGTCTTAAATAAAATGTTAACAGATATAAGTGCTTATATTTAAAATATGAAATATTTCTGCGTATGGGCCAATAATCCTACCTTTTGCAAGGAAAAAAATAAATATCACATACATGTATTAGACAAGTCAGTTTTAGTATTTTTAGGAGTCAAAGAAAATTATTAATCACAATAACGAGTTTTTGATTTGCCTGGTTTCATTTAGTAAATTTATACCATCGAAAACAAAAACACAAAAGTATTATGAGGTAGTGAGAATTTGTAGTGCATGAGATGTTTTACTATTGCACGTGACGTATTTTCGGTGAAATCGAGGGGCGTACATGTGAATGTGTCGATAGGGCTTACCAAGATATTTCTGAGATTGATCAGATATGGGTATATTGTTTTAAGAATTAAAAAGGTATTTTATTTGTTTGATATTCCTGGTTTGGTTAATCGTTATATGTGTAGAATAATTATGTGCATGAGGTTTTCGTATCTGTGTATATTCGTCTAAACATAATCAAAAATAAAACCAGTCTATATTTATTCCATGAACTACACTGTCCTAGACGGTAAGCTTTGTAACTTAAGTTTCTATGTAAGAGGAGTTTGTTATGTATTACAATGTTGTTATTTAGTGTAAATTGTCAAATGCAACTGTGAGTTTTACGTTGCAGTATCTTGTAAAGTTACACAAATTCTTGTATGCGTAGGGCTGGTTGTTGTAAACTACTGTTTAGTGTAATAATTTCTTGCGAATATTTTTTTTGATGAAAAATTTTGACTTGTTTCAAATTCCTAAAGAACCACATTTCCAACCATATACTTTTCTGTAATAAGATCGATAAAAACAACAACAACAAATTTAATGTATAGACAGTGTCTTTTCTTATTTAACTTTTGCATGTTGAAAAGGAAAAACTTTTTCAAGCTTCACACTTGTATTACCACTGGAGTTCATAATCCATTGGATTTTTAAACATTCTAATTATGCACTAAATTGTATGTGGAGCAATGAGTTCCAAGGCCCACCTTAATATAATGGAACTAAGATACTGGTGCCATGAATATTGCAATTAATCCAGTTAATGTTTGCTAAATTTCTTATGTATAAAATAGTGATTTCACTTTTTATTTCACAGCTCTTTACAATGAGATGAGTAATTCAATATTATATAACACATGACTCATCATTGTTAGTAAGTTGTGTATAATAGTCAGTAAAGTGAGGATTGACATTTTCTGCTTTCTTCAAAGAGGACAAACAGTGCTAGTTTCTAAAGTCAGAATCTCCTACAATAACAATAAGCCTTTTACTGTTATGTTAAGCTAATCCAGTTTTACATATCACTGTTAATGATATAGCTGGAAGACTACAAGAGAATACCAGTAAACATTTTATCATTGTTTGTAGTTTTGGCCTAAATATATTAAAAATAATTAATAACGTTCTTTTTCTCATAAACCTCAATTAGATACTTTACAAGTAAACTGTAAAGCCACTCCTCTTCCTATTTTGTTTTCAGGGTAATTACAGAAGACCATAAAATTTTTAAGTAACTTCTTCCATGTCTTCATTTAAACAAGATTCAGTAACATCCAAGACATCTAACACACTAACAGACCAAATTTTTCTATTCTAGCAATATGTAGCTAATAATTTGTGTTTGTATATTAATATAATAAAATTATTTAGTATTCCACTGCATGCAAAAATTCATGGTATGATTCAGAGGGTGATATTTTTCATCTGTCTCAGCAGAGTGTATACTGTTACTAACAGGTGTTTAGTTTTTAAGAAATGCACAGGTATTTCCAGACTTGCATAACTAAGTGTACATGTCCTTTGCATTAGCTTTGTATCTGAGAAGAAATGTTGACTATAATTTTGAATTTGTTGTGTGCATCTACTAAGTGTGGTAAACTTCGAGTAAAATGTTCAAAAGTATTATACACAAAAAATCAGCTTTGTACTAAACATATTTGAACCCAATATATATCTCAAAAGCCAAATGTGGCCTGATTCAGGCTGTAAGAAGTTGGAGTGTAAGATGATGTTCATGTGAAGAATAGAAATGCCTTTGTCCATTGTACAGTTTGCAAATTCCATTTTCATAAGTTTCATACAACCTTCTAATTGCATACCTAAAGGTTTTTCAGTATTCCTGTATGCTTTCTTATGTTTAGCTTTTTCTACTAAAGACTGTCCCCAGATCAGCAGTGTGTGGTGAAATGGTTGTGGCATGTGCACTTTGATCCCAGCCCATGCACATAATACAAAATAGAGCTTAAATGCAAATATCTTTTATTATTCATAGAAATTTGTTATAGATATAAGCAGTTTACATATTCAGACATATCTGTGATTATTGCTCATTTAACACTCATCCTTAAAATTTCATACCTATACCCGAGAAGTCAAAGAACTATTTATTAATTGTTATTCTTGACACCTCTTTTTCTGTTTCTCTTGATTTAATTAGTATTTTCCTTCAACTTTTCCTCCATCAAGCAAGCTCTGTGGAATCATTTTGATCAGTTTCAAAACCAAATGTTTAGAAGGATTTTCTACCCTTTGTCTTTAATGCACAGTACAAATTGTAGACCATTTACTATCACTTCTTACCAAACACAACAGCAGTTGAACCAGGCAATTAGTTAATGGAATTAAAGTAAACAAAAGAAAAAGAGGGCCATAAATATTATGTGAATATGAATATGAGAAGTAGCATATCATATGCCATCTAGAAAGGTTATCAAACAACAATACTACATTATTTAATATAAAGTTTTTGAGATAACTAACCTAAACAAAATATGTGGATAATTGAGTAATGTGAACTTTTGGTGTAATTTAAGTTACATATGACTCATAATTTAATTTTGAATGTAACCTAAAATAGAGTGAAACAGATAATTAAGATAAGCCTATTTTACTAAGAATACAATATTAAATAAATTAAAAATTATTACTTACAAAAAATCTATGAGGTGTGAAGGAAATGCTCTATTCTTTCTCGCAGTATTATCTTTTGAATAAAATTGGCTTAGGTTAAATACATTCTATTAAAGTTTTCAATAATGCTCATTCATTATTATGTATTTTAACTATAGTGATTAGATTTTGATAAATATGTGTGCATATAAATAGAGGTAGTAAACTTGCTATTTCTGCATCTAAGATGTTCAGTATTTTATAACGGTAATGAATAAATATATAAAGTGCCAATTTTGTATGGATGATAATTATACAGAAACAAGTTAAGGGTCATTAGGGAAGTAAAAAAGTATAGTTTTAATATTAAAATTCTCTGGGGCACTACTCATAGGATCATTGAGGTTAACTTGTCTGTAAGATGTAATTTAAAAATGAAGATTTAGGGAGGAGGGGGCAGACAGTTGGCAGGAAAGATAAAATATAGACAGGGTTTGGGTACTATAACCTGTAATGCCCTGAATGTTAGTGCCACTAATTTCTGTAGGTGGTTGTGGGCATGGTATTTATCCCTAAAATCAAGATGATAATGTAACTAATATAATGTTTTTAAATCAGTGTTTAAAAAATTGCAAATTTAAAGATCAATATCCTTGATAATCTGATAGTTCTTGGATTTAAGAGATATTTATCTCTAGTTATTGATAATTTGGTGAACTGCAAATCACCTAAAGCACATTAGGAAGCAAGGATAGATGACATATTTTAACGAAGAAGTGTAAGTGAGGCTTTTGTAATTTTCACTAGTTCACAATAACGTGGAAAATCAGTTTATCCTTTGCTGTATTTTGCAATAAATGTTGGAGGTCATTAAGAGTTGGATAATTTAGGGTTGACAAAAGTTATGGGAGTCCATAAGAATGTAGATCTGACAAAGGTTTGAAGGAGGGTTTCATATGTATGTCAACAGGGATAAGATAAAAAAGGAAAATATTGCACATTTTTTAAGAAAATATTGGGGATGTTGTAATGAGTGAATGAAGAGCGTGAAACATTTTATTTATTGAAGTTTTGATAGTTGAAGGAAAAATGGGGAAATTTCAAAATCAGTGGTTATTTGGAGGTAAAAAGAATATTTTTTATATATTATTAATATTATGAATGGGATTTTTGCTCAAAATTGTTATTTTTATTTAGGTAGAAGCACGTTAATTATCCATTTCTTGTTGAACTACCTATATGCTGACCTTAGAAGACGGAATAGACGAGATCACCACCATGCCTGACTGTGACACAGGATCAAAGGTAAAGAATGAATCATCACACTTTGTTTTGAAGCTTTTACTTCTGATTAATGAAGAATGTGGGTGGAATTATTTGAATGAGACCTTAGCTCTGGCATCTGTTATAGTGCACCCATCAGTTGAAGGTATAATTGCACCAAAGAATTAGAAACGGTACATAAAATAAATTTATGGTCATTCTTTCATGCAAAAAAAAAGGAAAACTAAGTTGAAATTTATTCAGTAAAAGTTCATTTAGTAATATACATCAAAAAGTAAAAAATAATTACTTTTTTGATTGATTTCAATGTGCTCTGAATAAGAACATTAGTGTTTGTGATTTTCTTGAATTTTTTGTGATCATAATATGGCACTTGTATTTTGCTTGGTGGTATGTTGCAATAATTTAAAAAAGTAGTGCCAATGTGAACCTTGTAACTTCAATACAAGTGTACAGTTTATTGCTTTTAGCCAATCTCTATTTCTCAGCTTTGATTGTCATGATATGATGTAATTACCCATATATATATATATATATATAAGCTTTGAGTTGTCATTCATTAATGATTTAAATATGTAATGAAAATTCCTTTTCTGTTCAGTTGTGTAAGCCTGTATGGTTTCCTCTTCATTGTAGACTTTTTTTTGAGATCAGAACAAAGTAATGAAAGCTTAACTTCTGAACAACATCTGACACAATTACTGTCTTGATTTATTTTTTAAAGCTTGTGAAAAACTTGCTTGATCATTTTTACTGTATTTGAATTGTGTTGCAATATGATAAGTAGGAAAAATGCTTTCATGGAACAAGATCACTTGGAGAACTGTTAGGTTTAGTTAGATTTATTGCCATTGAACTGTGTATTGTTTTGAAGAAGAGACCACTGTTTGTTATTGTGTTCACATTAGGCCTTATTTGGCTAAATAACTGATTGTTATTTAGAAGAAAATCACCGTAAATAAAATTATGTATAATTGAATATAAAATAGATTTATGTATTAAATGAAATCTGAGTTGGCTTGCTAAAAATAGATAATTTAGTTTAATAAAATAAAAATTGATTAGAAAGTTTTACAAAAATAAAGGAAGACATAAGAATCATACATTAAAATCTGCAACAAAGGTTGACTTTCTTAACTTTAGCATTCTAAACTTCAAATTTTCAAAGCTGTAAATTTGCATAAATCTCACATATGCAAATAACATTTATTTTTTAGAAATCAAAAACTGGGGCAAATTTAATCTCAAGTTTGAAATGACCAGTTAGCATGCTTTTTTGTAATACAAGAAAACATTATGGGACAAGTTTCAAATTAACACAATTGTTGTTTGAGTTAGAATATATTGTAGTTTTGAGAACTTGCTATCAAAAATAATTTTAAGAGCTGAAATATGAAAATATTTGTATATAATAGATTGTAGAGTTGTGATAAAGTTGCTGACATAATTATAGTAGGAGCTTGATGTAAAAATGTTTGTTTGGCAGTAAATACTGTAGCATATTCATGAAAAAATAGTTGAATCTGCAAATTTATTTAAAGCTGAGACTCAGCAGTTGTCAGTTAGTGCATATTTCATATTTTCTTATATTCTACAATAGCAAGTTTTAAAGCATTGAAACATAAAGTGAATGAATGTGTAAGAGATCTATGGTAATGAACCATTTTCTGTCAGTATCATTTAATGTACAAGATGAGTGATTGTATTCAGACATGTCAACTATTTACTGAAAGATTTTCAGACTTATATTCAAATCTCTATCATGAAGGGAACTTGGAATCTGGTATCCTTTGTTTTGTTAGGATGAAATTTATCACAGACACCAAACTTTTTTTTCTTTTAAATTAAGAAATAGAAAACAGAAAATTATTTGATAACTTATCTTTTATTGGAAGATGGAAAGCAGAATACTGTTTAAAACTCCTTTTTTTGAAGAGATGGAAAGACTATTTAAAAGAATTAGTGCATTTTTTTACTGTGATTTGTTTAATCCATTTGACCTACATGTCAGACTTTGCATTGTAACTTCATTCTTAGAGGTACTTCCATTTCTGTTTATAAATGGATTTCATGTTATAGAAGGCTGTGATAAAATTTTTATTTTTTATTTTGTGAATAACCATTTTGAAGGGTTGTTTAATAAAATTGTATTATTTATCGTAAGTACGTGTCCATTCCCCTACTTCCATTTTTGATCAGATCTGCATGACAGTGTAGTGCATCCCCTCATAGGGCTCCATGGTGGGTGGGATCAGTGGGTATTGAAATTTACCTTTTTTCCTATGGATGCTCCTATGAAAAATTTAAATAAAATAGTGAAAAAACAGTCAATAGGTAAATGACCACGTCTTGAAGACTCTGAGCAGCAATCTTCAACGTCTGTAACACATGTACCTCATTTTCTTATATTTCATTCTCTTTCAGAAAAACCTTTTGGGCAAATGTCCCCCTTTTTTATTCAGAAGGGACTAGAGGGACTTGCTGGCTCTCCAAAGTCATTAAAGAAGCTACAATCTGGAGACATAATGATTGAAACATCCACATCCCAACACATTGAACTCCTCTTGAATTCAAAGGCAATTAGGGATATACCTATTGAGGTTACCCCTCATGCTACTTTGAATTTGCCACGAGGAGTTTTTGTTGAGAGGGATTTGAAGAACGTCCCCGAGTCGGAGATTCTCACTTGTTTCTCCACTCAAGGAGTTTCTGTAGTGAGGCGCATCTCCGCTTACAAAGATGGAATTATGATACCGACCAATATCCTCATTTTAACATTTACATCACCGCGCCCACCTGCCATCATCAAAGCAGGTTATCTTAATTGCAAGATATGGTTATACATTCCAAACCCTCTCAGATGTTTCCAGTGTCAGCAGTTTGGTCACTCGAAGACATCATGTCATGGTTCCTTGAAGTGTGCTCGTTGTGGTGGCAAGGACCATGATGCCTAAGAGCATAAAATGGACCTTCATTGCGTCAATTGCAATGACTCTCACCCGTCCTACTTTAATTCTTGCCCTAAGTGGTTGGAAGAAAAAGAGGTGCAGCATTTGAAAACAACTCATAACATTAGTTATCCTGAGGCTCGGAAATTGCTGTTCGCCATTTCATCTAGGACATATGTTGCTGCACTTCATTCCACAACTACAGTGGGAGTGCAGACAGATCTCTCTATACCTCCAAGAGAATTGTTTTAAAAACAAATGAAGAGCCTTTTGACCTCCATGGTTAAAAAGGTTGATGAATCGACTTTTACATCCATCTCTCTTTCTCCCTTATATTTCAACAAACCCCAAGATCCACATCCTGTGGTTTCAAATACAGGCATTTCTTCAGATACATTTTTTTTCTCCCACCCCAAGATGCAAAACAATCATTCGTTTGCATCCTCAGTCACTGGAATCCCCTTCCAACAACAAAGACTTGCCCAATCAACCCAGGGCAGGATCCATGGAGGTCGATTGACCTCCTCCGAACAAGGAAAGTAAGGAAAAGAGACGGGGTTGTAAACAGAAGGGTTCCTCAGCCACTTTACCTACTCGTCATTAAAAAATAGCCACCTTGATACAATGGAACTGTCGAGGTTTATGTTCTAATCTTGATGACATCCAAACACCGATTGCTTCCTACCATCCTGTATGTCTTTCCTGGAGGGGTGGCACTGTTGGTTGATCCCTTGGAGGCCATTCTACCACCAGTTCTAAGGTTATATGGGATAGGGTTTGAAAGGTCAGTGGGCACTACACTTCTGTCCCCCTTTCGATCTTACTCTCTGATGGCCAAGAGGTAGCTGATGTCCGGAGCATCGCCGATACTTTAGGTGAAAGTTTTGCCAGGTATCTAGTACTTCTGCTTGTTCCTCCACTTTCATGGCCAGGAAGACTTGGGCAGAGCGTTCACCTCATTTCCTTTCGAACTGACTATTTCGTTGACTATAATCGTCCATTTACACTGGTGGAACTGAAAATGGACCTTCATCGGTGTGACAGTACATCTGTTGGACCTGATGATGTACACTATGACATGCTGTGCTATCTCTCTCCTACTTCTCTTGATATTCTTCTAATTGTTTTTAACCAGATCTGGCAGGAAAATGTTTTTCCTAATGCCTGGTGCCAGGCTATTATCTTACCTTTCTCTAAGCCTGGGAAAGATTCCAAGATTCCTTCAAACTACCGTCCAATTGCTTTGACGAGCTGTCTCTGTAAGACCTTAGAGAGGATGGTCAATGCTCACCTTGTTTGATTTGAGGAATCAAACAACCCCCTCAAGCTCACCCAGTGTGGGTTCCGACAACAGCACTCCACCATGGACCACCTAATTCAACTTGAAACATCAATCAGAGAAGCCTTTCTCAAATGCTAACATTTTGTATCAATATTTTTTGACATTGAGAAGGCTTATGACACAACATGGAGGTATGGCATTTTCGAGACCTCCATATATATGGGTTACGTGTCCTTTTCCCCCTTTTTTTAAAAAATTTTTTAATGACCAGGAGATTCCAAGTTCTTGTGGGTTTGACACTTTCCCGTTCTTTTCTACAGGAACTTGGGGTCTTTCAGGGCTGTGTTTTGAGTGTCACACTTTTCTGTATAAAGATAAATGCCATCACTGAACAACTCCCTTTCACTGTTGCAAACGGGCTCTATGTCGACGACTTTCACATCTCGTGTCAATCGTCGAACATGAGATATATTAAGTGGCAACTACAAACTGCCCTTAATCTTGTACTGAAGTGGACCATGGCGAATGGCTTTAATTTCTCTCTCTTTAAAACCGTTTCATGCACTTTTGCCAACTGGGTATTCACCCTGATCCTGAACTCTGTATCGGTGAAGTTTCGCTGCCAGTGGTCCCTGAGACTTCTTGGGGCTTATCTTTGACTGTAAGCTGACCTTATAAGCAGCTACGGGTCAAATGAACAAGAGCACTAAACATCTTCCGTGTCCTCACTACCACCAGTTGGGGAGCGGATTGGTGTTCTATCTTAAAGATATATGGTGCTCTTATTCGATTGAAACTTGACTATTGATCAATGGTCCATGGCTCTGCCAGACCCTCAGCCTTAAAGATGCTGGACACCATTCATCATCAAGGACTTTGACTCTGCACTGGGGCTTTTTGCACCTCTCCAGTTCAGAGCTTGTGTGTAGAATCTCATGAACCTTCTCTGCACCTTCTCCGTTTGTACTTGTCTTAACTATATTCTTTGAAACTTCGTTCCTTACCAAAGCATCCTATCTGGGGATGTGTTTTCCTTTCTCAGTGGGCCATACTTTTTCAGAACAGACGATCTGCCATTGCTCCTTTCGGCTTTCGCATCCAGGCGCAATTGAATGAATTGGGTCTGTCCTTGGATAACATTGCAGAATCTACTGGTCAGTCCATCCTACCATGGTTTATTACAGTCTCCAGATATGACCTTTCTTTAAGTCATCTGAGAAAGGCAGATACTCCTGAATGGAAGTACCATCTTTTATTTACTGAACATCATTCGAACAATCTTTCCATTCCAATTTATACGGATGGTTCCAAATCAGGTAATTCTGTGGGCTCTGCCATGGTTTGTTGTGGTTTGGTGGTTGCATGCAAAATCCCCTCTGGAGCTTCTGTGTTCACTGCTGAAGTGTATGCCATATCCCTTGCCCTGAATCAGATTGAAGCTAAGCAGTACTCCAACTGTACTATTTATACTGACTAGCTTAGTTCTCTACTGGCCCTGGAATCGCTTCACGTTGGCTCACACCCTGTTCTCGCTGATATTCAAAATCAACTAGCTAATTTTTCATTCACATCTACTTGAATCCAGTTTTTCTGGATACCAGGCCACGTTGGTATTTGCAGGGAATGAGCTTGCAGACATGGCAGCTAAATCTATCTGCTCTGGCACTATCACCACTGTGCCCATTCCGTACATGGACTATGGTCTTGTATTCAAGGCTTGGCTCCGTTTCAGCTGGCAATCGACTTAGTGACCAATGCGACAAGAAGCTTTTCCAAATAAAACCCTATATTGGGCTTTGGCCGTCTAGCTTCCGTAAGGTTCGGAAGGGGGAAGTTGTTCTCACTGGACTATGCATTGGTCACAGTTTTTTAACTCATCGTTTTCTTTTATCTGAAACTGATGTCTCAGTGTGTAGCTTGTGTAACACTCAAATCACTCTAGGCCACATTTTACTTTCCTGTCATCGTTATGACTCTTAACAACAGCACTATTTTAAACATGTTCTGTCCCAAGGTTTGTCCGTAACATTGGACAGTGTTATTGGTAACGGTGACACTGCCCACTTTGATAAAGGTTTTAGTTTTTTACTGGCCATTAATGTTTTTAATCTCATTTAAGTGTTTGATATTTATTCATTACACCTTTTTAATTGTGGTTCCCTTTTAAGAGTCTCAATCTCTCTAGTTCAATTTGAAATTGGAAAATGGCCAGAACACTAAATAACTCAACACAAGGACTGGAAAGGCCAACTTCAGGTGGCTAATGCTGCTGTTTGAACTACCTGTTCGTCGTCCTGGGGAGTTGTTATTGCAGTTTTGCTGTGTGTCTTTTAACACTTTTATTACTTTACCTTTTGGTACTGGCCATAATGACACATAACCCGGAACCAGGACTGGAAAGACCAACTTCAGGTGACTGATGGTGGTTCTTATACTTACCTGTTAGTATTCCTGGCGGGTTATGATCATTACCATTCTGCTGCAGGAAGTCCTTTACAACTTTGTAAACTGGATGTCAACATTAGTTTTATGCCATTTTATGTTGTTAATTGCTGTTTTGTTTTTACTTTCATTTCCTTTTATGAATTTTACTACATTTACTTTACTTTTACCTTTTTACTGGACATTTGGCTAATTATTATTACGATTTTGCTACATGTCTTTTAAAACTTTTGTTACTTTACCTTTTGATAATGGCTGTTATGACACATAACCCGGCACCAGGACTGGAAAGGCCAACTTCAGGTGACTGACTGAGGTTCTTGTACTTACCTGTTAGTCTTCCTGGTGGGTTATGATCATTACCATTTTGCTGGAGTAAGTACTTTACAACTTCTTTTACTCTGCTTTCTCTCTTAACATTATAGACTAGGTGTCAACATTGGTTTTATGCTTTTTCTGTTTTTCAATGCTGTTTTGTTTTGCCTTCATTGCCTTTAATGCATTTTACTACATCTAATTTATTTTTACCTTTTTTACCGGACATTTGGCGCATATAGTCTAGCTGCTTTGTGCCATAAAACACTAAATCAACCAACCAACCAACCAGTTATTGTTCCCCAGGTGCAACATACAAATTAGTATTGTTATGCTATTTAGCACATAAAAAATGTAAGTGAATGTATAGTCAACCATCTAAGGTATGGATTAGTACTGAGAAATGGTGCACTGTAAAATGTTATTTTGTGTATATTGAAAATAAGCATTTCTTTGTTTTGTAGGCTCTTGAAAAGATGCATGCTAGTTCTAAGTTAAATATAACTCATTTCAGTAATTAAAGTTACAAAATAAAATGTTCAAATGGATCTCTCTCAATAATAATTGGGATACATATTTTCAGAATCGGTCAGAAACCGTGGATTTGACTGACCAGTCACTACTTGTTGATATCTCAGATGCCCTGAGTGAAAGGGACAAAGTAAAATTTACTGTACATACAAAGGTAAACTTTTCTAGTGTGTAAGTTTCTTGTTCACAGTGTAAATGTTGAAAATACTGTTTCTATGTTTATGGATTGTAGATATTTTTTAACCATTTGAATATATTCTGTTTTATAAATTGAGAAAGTTAATGAAGTTTGAATATCTTTGCATTGCAAATATTATTTTCATATTATCAATATTTCATTATATATGTGTAGATCCATAGTTTTTTTTATGCTTCTAACTTGTACTTTGAGTTTTAAGTTTTTTTTGTTTTGTAAACACTACTAAAGATTGAATCTTTTTATGAAAGGCCTGAAATTTATATGGAATTTTTTTTGCAACTAGACATTACTCTTTGTAACTGACTTTGTTTAAATAACATAATTTTTCTAACCTAACTCTTTCTTTACATTTTGTTGAACAGCTGTATTTAATACTTGCATTGAGTGAATGTTTTTTTTTTCTGTGTATAGAACAAGGTGTTACTATGAAGTTTACCAATATATTCTCTACAACATCATTACTTATTTCCTTTTTGTGTACTGTTTTGTAATTTTCTATGATTTAGTTTTTGTTGCATGGTTCAATATAGGTTGTTTTTTGGTCATGTGGTAGAATCCATAATTGTGTGATGTATTATTAGTTCACATTTTAGTTACACTCAAAAACCATCTACATAAAAATTTTAGCATGTTATTTTAGGCTACATAATATATTTATCTTTATACATACATATAGTGCATACTTTACAGGCATTCAATACTGAAAACACATTTTGAATAAGTCTTCAACATTCACTGTTTAAAATTTTTCTGGGATGATAGGGAAGAAAAATCTCTTGTTGAAGTGAAATCATAGTTTATACTTTTTTTTTCTTGAAGCTCACCATGGTTAAACAGCAGTATACAATGGCAGAAGTAAAGTAATGAATGTCAGAGAAGCCTAATGATTTATCTCAAAACTTCTGTCAAAGCACTTATCATGCTGAAGGCATGTCATTGTTATGTGATTATGTGATCTACACAACACATATGATACAACCACTAAGAATCTTGTAAATTACCCTGGGATGCATAAAATATACATAGTAAGTATATCTATGTGAGGATATATAGAAGGTCGGTGAGTATATGCCATAATTCTATGGCAGAATTAATTCAAACAAATATTATTCTGTAGGCTTTACAACAAAATGCAGCAAAAGCATTAACTTATAATGCCAAGTACATTATGAATCATTTGTTTTCCATCATATCTTTTTAGTTTTATGAATTTGAAATAATAACCAAATATTAGTTTTCTTGCTGGTGATCTAAATTTTTTTTTTAATTAATAGCTATAAAAAATCCTAAATTTTCTTTTGAAAACTTTTAATTAGAAAGGCAAAGCTTATGCCTTTTGTATACTCACATTTTTCAAAGTAGTAAATCATTTGCTGTGATATGTGTTATTACTGGTTACTGCTAGTTTTTCATTACTAATTGTTATGATACAATAATACTCAATTAAAACAAGAATAACTCGGAAGGTTCTAGTAACATGATTCAATGATATAATAATTGCCAGTTTATAAAAGTTGAACTACAAAATGTATGGTTCATATAATTACTAAACAAACTTGTAGTAAACTATTGGTTCTAAAATTAACAGATTTAAAATGTGTTATATAAACTTGCGTCAAATGTAAACTGCAAGAGTTGTGTATGTCTTACAATTCTTAACAAGGAATGAAAGCAAACAAGTTCACTGAATGAGGGGCATGATTCTAGGTGTTAGAAATGTTTGAATTATTTATTTGTTTTTTTTAAAGAGATTTTGTTTTATGCTTTAGAGTATTTGATAATAAGTACATGTGTGTGGGTATATATATATGTGTGTGTGTATATATATAAAATGTACACTCTGTTCATGGGCAATACTCACATCACTGGTCGTTTCAAGTGAAAATAAAGGAGACAAAGCTTCTATACATTTCTGAACTTAATTGTACCGAATTGTAGATATAATATCAAGAACTAGGTCTTCAAATATGTTCCATGGGTTTCTTGTATGTGGAAATCTGGAAACAATCTAAAAGCTTAACTATCTGTAAAATAGTTTGTTTATCTGGACTAGAAGACAAGAAAATATAGTACTTTTATAAGCAAAGCATAAGAGTACATTTAATCATATATAAAGGAATACATAAAATACTGATTTATTAATAAAACTGGTGATAAAAATATGGCTCTTTAAGAAAAGAAATTTATGAATTATCTTAAAAGAAAGTGTGTATAATTTCTACTACCAATAAGTTTCCATAGTTTGAAATTATAACAGAGAATGAGTTTAGATATTTGACATCAGGTTTTTGCAAATTTTTCAAATGAAAAAAAATCGAAGAGAATTAGAGAACAGAAAAGTAGAGAGGCAAGTGGTAGGAATAGTATTTATTTTCTGGGTTAAATTATATTCTTTTCCATGAGTAGACAGGGATCTGTACAGCTTTAAGGTACAAAAGGTTGAAGTTATGCATAAAAAGTATCTTCTTTCAAGATATTATGATTGATTTTAAAACTTGAAACAGGTGTTTAAAAGAACTCTTTTCATTTGTATGGATGTCCAACTTTCCATAATTTTCCTCAGCTTATCTGTGAATAGTACCAGGCATAAGTTGATACTGAGAGAGAATTCAAGATCCTCATTCTTACAGTCAGTCTTTAAATGTAGACAAGTTAGGATGTAGAAATATTATTAATGGTTGCCAAAAGTATTAGTGATTATTGTTTCTTATTGGTGACTTGCAGATGGGGTTAACTCGCAAACATCAGTGGGATGTGTTGGGAATTGATCTTAGAGATTTCATTTTTCAAAAAAAACCTTCATATTCTCAGAGGGGGCAAGCTTCCCTGAAAAATTCTAGTTCCATCCCTGTTACATTATAAAGATAGAAATATATTTTAAATTCCTGCGTGAAAACCCTTTGATATAATTTTAAGCATTGCATGGGAGAAGATTTCTAGTAGAAGTACATTATAGTAATAGGTTATCATAACTTCTACACATTTCCCAGGCACTTAGTTTAGAAAAGTTAATTTTACAGGATTATGGTTTTCATTATTTTTTTGTGTTTCTTAGAAGTTTTGGTGGTGCAAATGAATACTGGTATTTAGACATAAAATACAAATTTATTGGAAAGAGTTTTGACTTATGAATCACATTTGAAGAAAACAAACAAAAACTTATCCTTGTATAACCACTTCAGAAATGTGGGAGAACAAATGAATATTCAACTTCTTTCAAAATTGGCTAAACAAGAGTTGAAAGCTTACATATGTCTGTATAGGTTTACATTTGTATAAGGTTGAGTACCTTATATTAAAACAGTTTGGGAACCACATCATGTTAAAACAGTCAATGTGTCATACCTACCCATGCTCTGTCTAATACCATGCATTTGAAATATAGTTCTGCAGCATAATTTCCACAACAAAAGACATACCAGTCCTACCTGCAGGGCTTCTGTAATCCACCCAGTGTACAAGTGTGATGGTTTCTACATTCTGATTGCAGAGAAACCACAAGTGCTGTATCCAGTAGCTTGACTTTGTATGCCTATGTTTGGAATACCATGAATACATATTTTGTTATCTAGCTGCTTGAGATGTGTGGGAATGTTGAATGGGAGGTACAACTAATAATCCTATACCTTGCTCACCTGATTTCCAAAGGGAGATTATTCTTTATTGTGTTGCTTAATGTTGTCTGGTGCATGTGAACAGCATTTGCTACTTACCTTTGTGTTTCTGGATTCTTACTGTTTCAAGCTGCCAACTTTTGCTTACTACAGCTAGAGCACTTGTTGCAGGTCTCTTTCTGGATAATCCTGGTTCTTCTAGTTGATTCGCTTTTCTGAGTTTCTAGTACTATTTAAGCACAAGCAGTATTCTTATCCTATAAATTTAACATTTCTTAATCTGAATGTCTTTATGATCTGGGTATATGAATATTTTGGTTGGAAAGGGTTGTTACACACCCATCTCAGAAGTGATTAGTTTTCTTGGCATCACATTGTGCATGAATTTACAAAACATGTCATAAGGTAGCTCTAATATATATTATTACACCTCGACTATAATGGCTGCAGGTGTCACATGACTTGCTGATTTGCATATTCCAAATTGTTTTAATACAACTTACTCAAACCCAAAGATCTTTAGATGGAATATGTAATTTTATAATAAAGATATACTTTAAAATTTAATAAAAAAATTAATAGAGATTTGTTCATATTTTACAGACAACATTACCAGATTTTCAGAAAAGTGAATTTTCAGTTGTTCGTCAACATGAAGAGTTTCTGTGGCTGCACGATGCTTTAGAAAGTAATGAAAATTACTGTGGTTTTATTGTAAGTCTCTTTTGTTCTGCTATGTATAGTTTAGTAAGGGTTAACCTGTGTATCATAAAACAATAATTTATGTATAACCATGCATTTGCATGTGTTAGACATTTTATAAATATTAATGAATTTTTGGTACACTTGCTACTTGCAGGCTGTAAATTGAATAAAATTTGGAGATTTTTGTAATGTTAGAAATTGTAAGTTGTGATTTATACTGTAAAATGCAAACACTCATATTTTTAACCTGTTTCCTATAATTTTTAATATTTAGAGACTAAATCTCTTATAGATAATGTGAAAAGCATTTTGTTTTGTGTTGTGTATTGCAGCTATTGCTCATTGATATATGGTGAAAAGTAAATGCATTAAGAACCAAAAGTAGTTGTGAACAAAATTTTAGACAAGTTTTCTTGTGCATATAAATTTGATAGTGAATAAGAACTCTACAGTGTTTAAAAAAGACCAAAGTCTAACTTTTGCTTTTAAATTATCTGTACTAGCTCTGTAATTTTTATTCTTTAAGTGAAGTGTTTGCTTTTGTAATTTTAGTTGCTCATTGATAGAAAAAGAATGGTTTTGAGAATTTTGGAAGCAAAACTGATTGATGCTTTTAAAACTTAAAAATACTTGACTTGATTCACTTTCTATTGTTGTATTTTGCTAAAATGGAACAATATGAGAGCTTTAAATTGTGTTGAAGTGGGAATTTTAAAAATAACCGTAATTTCACTTAAAACTTTTCACAAAATGTAAACTCATAACACGGATAAATAATTCTGCAAAACTGTTTCATTGAAAGGAAAGTAGTAACTTTTTATTACATGTATATATAGCAAAACCAGTGTCTGTGTTGATAGCCATTTTTAGGTTTGAATTTATTGTTAAATTGTTCAGTGGCATATTTGCAGATTCTGCTGTTTTCCATGTTACATGATCATTTATAAACTGATGGAAACTAGCTATTAAGACAAGTTTTAAACTACAGTGGCTGAAACTTTAAAACTAGATGATTTTGTTCCATTATTTGATTTAAATATCTTGAAACAGTTGATTATCCTTGTTGTCCCAGATTCCTCCAGCTCCTCCACGTCCCGACTTTGATGCCTCAAGAGAAAAGCTACAGAAACTTGGTGAAGGAGAAGGAGCAATGACAAAAGAAGAATTCAATAAAATGAAACAAGAGTTAGAAGCGTATGTTTATTGTTTTGTAAAATTTGTTATTAATGTTATGGTATTGTATTTTTAACCTTTTATTAAGATAGAAAAGATTGAAAGGGAAGTAATTAAATTACACCTTTTACTATTGGACTTGTATCCGTAAAGCTGATTGAGTTGTTTAGTATTAAGAGAAAGATGTAAGTAACAAGAATTGTTTTCTAACCTTAGAGAGTACCTGGCAACTTTTAAAAAAACTGTAGCCATGCATGAAGTATTTCTACAGAGGTTAGCTGGGCATCCAGTTTTCAAAATGGACCACAGTTTTCGAGTTTTTTTAGAATATGAAAAGGATGTAAGTACCCTTTTTTTTTAAAATGAGATTTCTCGTGTATTTAATTTCAAGTTACATTGTAGTGGAGCATAATTTTGTGTTGTCTTCAAACACACTAAATTAATTTTTAAGTTAATGTATCTTTTGTTCTAAAAAGAAGTGTATAAGCACCTAAGTCATATGTATTTCATCATCAACCCATGACTTTAATTTATGAAAGCTATAACCAATTGGAAATTGCTACTAACAACATCATTCTTCTTTAAAATTAACTTTAGCTATGTCATTTATTATCTTGTGTGTTGAAATGTTAGTGTGTGTAATTCATGTATAAAATTTTTTTGTTATGTTTTCAAATAGTTTTGAATATTAAAACTAGTTTCATTTAGTTTCATTTTTATATTTTAACTGTTTCACGATAAATGATTGACTTGATTGAAAATTGGTGTATCTAGGACATGGGTTCCAGAATTTAAGTCTACAATAACCTATTGATGAAGTTCACCATCTATATTAAAGTATTATTCAAACTAGTGAACTGTTAGAAGCCAATAAGCCTATAATTGACAAATTAAGAGGGATGTTAAGAAAAAAATCTTTTGCAAATTATGTGATTTCAGTTTTTATTATTACCTCCAATTTTCAAACACTTGAGCACAGTACTTGTACCTGCCTTGGATGGGGCGAGTCAGATATGCACAGTGTTTTTCAGCAGCCAATCAATAAGTTGAAGTGGTGGTCTCACTATTCCATTTTTCTGATATTCCTGATTCTTAGCCTGTATGTACCATGCAACTTAAACAGGAATTGCACAGTGAGGATAGCACTGTCAAGTGAAATGTTCCTGTTATTAAAATGAATCTTCCAGACTCGTAGTTTTGCCAAGTAAATTTCTGAAATGTGTGCATCGTGAGTGTATTGCAACTTGACAGTTAGAATTTGTAAATATTCTTTCTGAGTGGGTACTAGTAATTTTTTCTGAAACTAAAACACTAACTGTCAGTTTGCTAATATTAATCTAGAGACCTGAATACTATCATATTATTCCATACACAAAAATTGTGGTGGTGTGTGAATTTTATTCTTTGTGCATTTTTAGATTTTGTGTATAAAAGTCTAACTTTCTCTTAGTATCAAACTGGAAAATTATCATTTCAGTAGCCTATGTATTAACCAGTATGATTTTCTATCATTAAAAGAAGTTTTCCAAGTATTTCTTTAATAAAGTTTTTTTTTTATCTAGATCAGTTTTAGGCTTAGCATTCCTCCCCTTAAATTTAAAGAAAACTGTGTGTGGTAAAAGTAAATAACATTTTTCACTATACACAGAGAGAACAATTATGTACATTCCCATTTTTCATTTACTAATAACTACAAATGCAAATACTTTTCTAAATTTTTTTGTGAAGTTGAAAATGTACAATAAAATTTAATTTTTTTTGCATTTGTTGAAACAGGTGGATTGTATTTGGGTTAGGCCTTAAATAACTTATACTTTTATTCATTCTTTCAAGTATTACAGTAATATTACTTATAGTAAAGTTACACATTTGTATTTTTAGTTGTTTATGATTTTTTCAATTTTTTTTAATGTAAATATTTGTTGTTTTTGATGCAGTTATCTGTTCGAGGAAAGAACAAAAAAGAAAAATTTGTTGGGCTCATTAGTAATATTAAAGAATCAGCAGATGACATGCTATTATCAACAACACAGAAGGTATGTACTTAGATAAACACCATTAAAAGTAGAGCAGTGTTAAATTGCATTTGTATTTTGGCAGAAAACATTTTTAAAAGCTCTAAGTGAATAGATTTTTGTACATACAAGTAAGAAAAAAATCATATTTTATTTCAGGTGAGCACAGCATTATCTGGACTTTTCTCTGATACTTTTTCACACAATGATAAGGTCAAGATTTTAATGTGTTAAAAGTAAATAAAGGGTAAATATAGTCTTGGCGTGAAATAAGTTTAAGTAGTCTCTATTTTCAAGTTTAATGTTTGGACTTCTTTTGTCCAGATGAATTAAATTGTAAATATCTGTGTGTTTGTACATATAGATATGCATACTTATTCTGTGTATACATTTCAGGATGTGGATGAGTTTTTTGAACATGAGAAGAATTTTTTGATGGAATACCATACACAAGTGAAAGATGCTACTTGGAAAGCAGATAAAATGACAAGGTGTCGTAAAAGTAAGTTGTATTAAGTAGTTTTGTCAAATATTTGTCAAATAAAGATTGCTGTGCACAAATTATAGATTTTTAAAATGCACCATGACTATTATGAAATTTTATGTTGTGAAATAAATCATTGTAATATTTGAAGTTCAGTTAATTCCATTTTTCATATAGACATCCAAAATATTTCATGTCCAAACTTAGGTATCTTGTTGCATTGCCAGTTTTTTTAATGGGTTCCTTATGAAATATAATTTTGGTAGAAAATTTAAGTTTAAAGAAAATAAGTAATCTCTGAGTAATAGCTTATTAAAGATGTGTATGTATGTGTACACACACACACACACACACACACACACACACACACACACACACAGCATTTTGTTCAGTGTTGGTGCAAGTCATTTGATATGGAGGATTTCTTTAATTAATAATTACAGATCAGTGTTGGCTTTGTAAGTGTTATTGAAATTTGATAAGTTCATCTTTTTTTCTTCAGTATGTTGATGTATAGAAGAGTCACAGAGGTTACTTAAAGTTTTTTTGTATTTTCTTGGAAATTCCCATATGTAAATGGCAGTATATTAAATATTGCAGGACCAGTGGAGCAATTTTCAGGATTTGTTGTCTTCCACTGTACATCTTCCCTCTCCTTCCCTGTGTCCTTGCTTTGATACAGAACATTTCTTGTGGAGTCTTGTTGGTGGCATTACCCTGGTTTCTTCTGCTTTGTCAGTTAGTGTCTTGGTCATCCTCTTCTTCTGCTGGGTTCTTGCCTTCTCTTGCTCATACCACACAATTTTTTTTACACAAGAATGTCATCCATTTATCTTCACATGCATGATTTGTGTGTTCCACTACATGCAGAGCCAATCTCTTTAGATGTGGAGCTATTTTTATATCCAATTCTTATTGTCCTTCAGCTATGTCCCTTTATCAATTGAAGTAGCTACTCTCTCTCTCTCTCTCTGGGCCATTCTACTGTGGTCCATGGTTTGGCTTTTTTACTTTTGTTTCATTATAACTGGTTATTGGTTGGCATTATCAACTACATATTGTCTTCCCCATTACTGTAAGTTTTTTTCATCTCCTCTCTTCACAGTTCAGATCCTTCTTTTTTTTTTTTTTTTTTATTTGCACTTCCTACTCCTGTGCCTTACTTGAACTTTAATGTGATTTCACACATGAAGCATCCAAGCTGTTGGCTTCATATTTTTTATACTATATTTTTTGAAGACATTGTTTAGATATAAGTGCCATCAATGCTTCCTATGCTCTCTTTCCATACATACTTCTCTTACCATGACTGGATTTATCTCCCTAATACTTTGTTGCTTCAGATTGTGATCATTCTTTCTCTACTATTTATCTTTCTTTGATTTCTCACCTCTGTAATCAGTTGCATTCCACACTGCCCCCAGTTTTGGCTGTTCACTGTTACTTGGCATACATTTTCCTTTTGTGGTTCCCATTCCTGTTTTCTAACTTGGGGCTCTCTGGCCATAGACCCATCATCTTAGGATAAAGTTAACTTAAGTGCAAGCTATTGCTTAAGGAGATTGTTATGCTACAATTGGTAGGGGAAGAATATCATTAGATGATGATGATAATATGCACTAGCACAGCTCATGTTAATGTGTGTGGTTTAGGAAGAAAGTAAATCTTCTAGGTAGATACACAAAGGAATCAAGCTATTCTGTTTTGTTTTTCTTCTAATTCTTCAAATTCTTTACTTAAAATTTTTGAATGTATGCAGCTGAGTTGGTATTTTAAAACTGATTATAATGAATTGTATATAGCTTTACAATTTACTACTGATTCGTTAATTGATGTACTTTTTATAGATGTTTCAGACACATATCTAACAATAGCATCTACCTTACTTCAACTTGCTACAATTGATGCCACAGACTTAGAGAGGTAAGAATACTAAATAGCTAAATAAATCATGTATGTATGTTTGTAGATCTGTTCAGTAATTACTTGAAAATTTGTTTCAACTGTATTAAGGTTTTTTTTAGTTTTCCATAGTTTGTTCATAGAATTTTAGTTTGACATAGATTTGTTGATATGAAATGTATCAGAGTTGGTCGACACTATGTGTAGGGATGGTCTAGGTTAGGTACTCAATAGGTATGTTAAAAATATGCACACTAAAAAAAAAAAAGACAGTTTTTACTTTAACAGATAATTGCCACTCACTTTCATTTGTTTCTTTACCTGCCATCCTAAAAACATATTAAGAAACCATTACTTAGGTATCAAACCAGAAAGTGATCAACCCACCAAATTGTTTATTTTTGTTCTTTTTTCAATCTAGGTAACTATACATCTTCTTTATCACTAACTTTAGTTTAAACCTAAATTCACTGCATGTGTTTATGGGCAGTGCATGATGTGATATCTTAGTCATGACAACTAGTAGTAATTAAAGAAAATAAATTGTAATTCCAGTGTAAATTATTATTACTCCTTGAAGCTAACATTTTTACAGATATCTAATGTTTATTTAAAAAGCTGAAGTATAAGGTGAAACAAGAATTATCAGTCAATAATATATGAACATCAGATGATTGTAGCATGTAGAATACTCAATGCTTTGTACACTATACAGTTAGTGTTTTTAGAGAGCTAACTCTTATATGTATAAAGTAAAGGAGTAAAAAAAAATCAATGCCTATAGTATTAAAGTTTATCACAAACGTTCATAGAATACACTAAATTTTAGTCAGGATAAAAATGTTGCAAAAGAAATAACAAAAAGTATTTTGTAAAATGATGCTGTAAAAAATGCAAACAAAAATATAGGGGTAAGGTAGCTAGCTGTAAATAGATCATCCATACATCACTTTCAGTATTAAAATTTAATGCTACACTCTGAAATGCATACTTAACTTTAATATTACTTCAGTTTGAAGTATAATATCATGGTTATGTCAGGGTAGGCATCAGTGTATTGTAGCTAAGAGCTTAAGACTTGTGTACAAGGAAGACCAAATTCAGTCAAAATACATCTTGATTATTACAGACAATTTAAAGACTTGCTATGAGGTTGGGTGAATTGACCAACTCTATAACCATTTTGTGTTTGTGCACTTTACAGTGCAATACGAAATTTTAATATTGAAAGCCATATAGGTATGATCTGTGTGTGTGTGTGTGTGTGTGTGTGTGTGTGTGTGTATATATATATATATATATAGCTATATCAGCTGCACCAGATTTTCAACCTTAATATAAAATCAATTATTCAAAGATACTGTAATTAGTACACGCACGTCTGTTTTTAACTCTTGTTAACACATAAGCCATCCGACTTTCCAAACCATATCTATGCTCTTTGTGTATATTGATCAGTATAGCTTGAATATAATTCTTTATATTTTAAAGCTGCAAAATCTCATTCAAACATATTTTGATAGTTTTTGTTTGTTTTGGAACTAGGTAGAGATAGTTTGTTTTAAGCTAACTATTTTTTTGAAAAAAATTTCTTAAAGTGAAATTTTATATGACTAAGGAAACATTGAAAAATAATAAACATTGAAGGCTTTACTGTGTTTCATGCATAGTAACTGAAATATATGAAATGAATAGTAATAAAAGCATGTATTGTATTAGTTTACACATGTGCAAGCACACATGTATGATGCTTCTAATAACTTAACATAGAATTAGAATTTTAGGACAAATGGCTATAATTTTTTCAAATAACTTGCTGTAGTAGTTAGGTTTTCAATTTGTTTTTGATTAAAGATTTTGGCTAAAAATAAGATAAATGTTAAGAGTTGTAGTTAAAATTGGGTTTGATCAATACTGAATGCACAATTTTAATTGGATGTAATCAACTTAATATCTGTTTGTAATTTTGTTTTTAGGGTATTTACAAAATCTTCAGAAACTCTTGAAAAAGTTAGGGTGAGTTGTGATTAATTAAGTTAATTTAGATTTATGTTAGTGTTCTGTAAAATAAAGTTTAGATACACTATTATATAACAACAGAAACTTTATATAAATATAAGTTGGACTATTTACATGTCTATACAAATGTTTTTGTTCTTTAGTAGTAGACCTAAACTTTATTTTACATTGCTTTACATAGTATTGTATTTACCTATTATTATTTGTGTATAAGTGTTTTTAAGATACCATATTTGTTCCTTTGATAAATGTAACAGAGTTAAGTTGTTTACACATTATTTTTAGAAAGTAAAATGTATTATACTTTTGACTGCTTATGCTCCCCTTTGTCTCAGAACCAGCACATACTTATAAATTATGCTGTTTATCTTTGTCAGTTGTTAGTATATTTTAATACAATTATTTTTTATCTATTGATAATTATGTAATTCATTATATTTAATGTTTGGTTACATCAAATATGCTCTTATAAATAAAAATGCAACATTTTAGTATGTACCATCAAATTATAGTATTATTTGCAGATGTTTTTCTGTTGTACTGAAATTTGAACTTGGTAGGATTTTAATACCAGTTATAGCTAGTTTGTAAGCTAATATCATGTTAATTAGGTAGGATAATGAGGAAAAATTGAAATGTGTGTTGCACACACATGTACACATGCAGATTTAGAAGAGTCTGGAGTTCTTTGTGGAAAGTTGGAGGAAAATATTACTGAAAGAATGTGGTCATTTGTATTTAATTTGTGACATTTAAGTGGATATATTGTAAATACAGTTTGTTGAGATAATCTCAAGTAGAGGTATGTGCAAACATTTTGTACCATTAGATAGCTCTTGATAAGAGAACTTAGACTGCAATTTTTTATATTTTCATATATCAGTTTTGGATGGTATTTTTCTGAGATTGCTAATAATAAATCTGAATTAAATGTAAGTTCATCACAAATTTGTGTGGCAGAATTAATGTGATTTATCATTATTTTATAAGTTAAGTAGAATCCATAATATATATGTTGTTTAAGAAAGATAACATAAGGGTTCTTTTTAAATAGAAGTATAGAACTTTAACCTGGTACCTAAAAAAAATCTACTGAAAAATGAGGTTTATTAAACTATTAAATTGTGTATTAAAATCATTCTACTCCCTTACTAGCTTTTTAAACTATTAAAAACATTCCTTAACATCATCCTATGATAGTTGGTATAACATTCACTAACATTATACTACTACAGAAATTTGTGTTTAGGTCTTTAAGCTAGTAAAACAATCATTAGGATTAGAATGTTACTGTGGTCTCTTCAAACCAGTTACATTGACTTCATATTAGCCTGTCTCAGAATGTGTATTCAGTTCTTCACTCTATTAATACATTCACTAAAATCAGCCTATCTAAGGTTGTAAAACATTCATTAATGACTTGTTACTCTAGAATGCTGTGTTGAGACGTTCAATCTCGTAAAACATTTTAACATCAACCTGCTTCAAAATCTGTATTAATCTGGAAGTGTTTTACATTATGAAAAATGTTCTGTTTAACATCCACTTACTTGAGTGAAAATATTTATTAAAAAAAAGTTTTATTATTATTTTATTTATTAAGTTTAACCTAAATATACATAAATCTATATCTGAGTAAGGAATGAAGTTACTCTTTACTGTTATTGCAGAGATATCATGCATTAAAGTATTGATGTAGTCATCAAATGGTCATAGAAATCATTAGAAACTGAGGAGATAATCTATAACTGTAGTATAACATTGCAGTACCTGTTTGAAGTGTAAAATAAAAGTTACATTTTGTTGTAGAAAGTGGAAGGTCGAGTAGCATCTGATGAAGACTTGAAGTTGTCTGACACCCTTAGATATTACATGAGAGACACCTCTGCAGTAAAGGTATCATGGGATTTTACCCTTTAAACTTTTTTTTTTTTTTACAATTTTCAGGAAATGTGTATATATATATGTAGTTAAATTGTTCCAATAATAATGAAAGTTCAAATAATTTAAAAATACACTTACAAATATTTTAGTTTGTTTTTTAACTGTGTGTTAAAATAAGTGTAATTTAAATGTTTTAACTATATTAAAAGTACAGGTACAAGAATTCCTATTTTCTTTAAAGCCATTTTTGGGCAGTGTTTTGATGTTTTTAACAGTTTTTTATGATCTGCCATTGTCTGATTTTGGAAAATTTGCCAGATATACTCAGTATTTAAATTTGACAAGACAATAAAGGATTCCACTACATTTAAACCTGGTGAAAATGAAATGCATGAGCAAATAGTCTACAGCTTTCTGTGAAACTGACCCCTCGGCGTGGTTCCCTGTACGTGGTGAGGGGACCTTCCAGAGAACATTCTGTTCTTTCAGTTTACCTCCTCTAGGATTTAAATATCCACCTATGCATTTGCCATGTGTGGCAACCTGTGAAGGGGAAGAGAGGATCCTGGTGGTTGAGGAGTTCAAATCTAACACACCACTTTGGCCATGAATTTATCAATGTAAGTTTGACAAGGCTAACTTGCTTTCTTTCACCACTCTCTCAGAACTTGATCCTGCCATTGTGTGTAAGCCATTGATAGATGAGTGTATTGTCCAGGCAGCTGGTTAGTGTTTTCCTAAAACTTCTACATGTGTCCCACAGTATCCATGTTTGCCACATGATACGAAAAGCTCAAAAATGGGCTTGGAATATTTTTCATAGCTATCCTTACATTTTTAAACTGCATTGCATTTCAGAGGGCCCTTGCAAATGGTCAGCAGGTCAGACATCAAAGCTAGAAGGAATCTTGGATTAAATACACCTCTAGCATCTCTTCTACCACGAGTTCCAAAGTCATGTGGGACAAAATTTGAAGAGTTAGTGGCCAGTATACATCTGCCCCAATTTTGGTCTTGTTCTCTGATGATCAGGAATTTGCTGATGCTCAGAGCACTGCCAGTACTCTCGGTAAAAGCTTTTTTCATGCATCTAGCACTTCTACTTCATCTTCCATCTTTTTAGTCATCAAAAGATTGGCAGAACGATAGCCTCTTTCCTCTTGGACTGATCGTCTATATAACTTTAATTGCCACTTTTACTGGTATAACTTAAAGTTGCTCTTCATCAGTCCGACAGTAGATGAGTTGAACATGATGATATTCATTATGAGATGTTGCACCATCTCTCTCCTGCCTCTTTTGCTGTTCTTCTGGTTGTTTTTAACTGGATCTGCCAGGAGAATATTTTTCCCAATGATTGGTACCATGTTATTGTACTACCTTTTCCTAAACCTGGGAAGGATCCCAAGATTCCTTTGAACTACTGCCCAATTGTTCTGATGAGCTATCTCTGTAAGATCTTAGAGAGGATGGTTAATGCTCGTCTTGTTTGGTTCCTCCAAATTCAGCATGGGTTCCAAAGACAGCGTACCATCATGGACCACCTGATTTGATTTGAAACATCAATCAGGGAAGCCTTTTCAAGGGACAACATTTTGTTTTTGTATTTTTTTACCTTGAGAAAGCTTATGATACAATGTGGGAGGTATGGCATCTTGCAAGGCCTCCATTTGTATGGGTTGTGTGGCAATTTACCAACTTTTATTAAACATTTTTTTATGAACCAGCAAATCTAGGTCTGTATGGATTTGACACTTTCCCACTCTTTCCCACAGGAACATGGAGTCACTCAGGGCTGTCTTAAGTGTCACACTTTTCATTCTAAAGATTTTGTTTGTTTGTTTTGAATTTCGCACAAAGCTACTTGAGGGCTATCTGCACTAGCCCTTCCTAATTTAGCAGTGTAAGACTAGAGGGAAAGCAGCTGGTCATCACCACCCACTGCCAACTCTTGGGCTACTCTTTCACCAATGAATAGTGGGATTGACCAACACATTATAACTCCCCCACAGTTGAAAGGGCAAGCATGTTTGGCACGACGGGGATGCGAACCCGCGACCCTCAGATTACAAGTTGCATGCCTTAAAATGCTTGGCCATGCCGGGCCTTCTAATGATTAATGCCATCAGTGGATGACTGCCGCCCCCTACAGTTGTAAACTGTCTCTTTGTCGATGACTTTCACATCTCATGTCAGTCATTAAATATGAGGTATGTTGAGCAGCAGCTACAGACTGCCCTCATTCATTTACGGAAGTGGACTACAGCAAATGGTTTTAACCTTTCTCTCTCCAAAACTGTTTGCATGCATTTTTGCTATCAGTGGGGTAATCACCCTGATCCTGAACTCCATATTGGTGAAGTTGTGCTTCCTGTGGTCCCCAAGGCAAAATTCTTGAAGCTTATCTTTGACTGTAAGCTGACCTTTATTCCACACACCAAGCAGCTACATGTCAAATGTACAAGGGCACTGAACATCTTCTGTGTCCTCTGTATCTTCGTAATTTGTAATTGTCTTTAATGTATGCTTCAAAACTATGACTTTTTCCACAACATTCCATGTGCTGTTGTGTTTTCTTTTCTCAATGGGCCACACTTTTTTTATAATAGATGGTCTGCCATTGTTCCTTTTAGTCTTCATATCCAGGTGCAGTTATATGAATTGGGTCTATCTTTGGATGTCATAGCAGTATCCACAGATTAGTTCATCTCACCATAACTAATTACTGTTCCCAAATGTGATCTTTCTTTGAGTTGTCTGAAGAAGGCAGATACTTCTGATTGGAAGTATCACCTTCTATTTGCTGAACATCTTTCAAACCATGCTTCCATTCCCATTTATACAGATGGTTTAAAATCAGATGCCTCTGGGGCTTTGCCATTGTTTGCCATGATTCGGTTGTTGCACATAGAATCCCTTCTACAGTGTGTTAACTGCCGAATTGTATCCCATTTCTCTTGCCTTGGATCACATTGAAGCTATGCAGTACATGAACTGTACTGTTTATACTGATTCACTTAGTTCTCTATTAATTCTGGAACCACTTCACATTATTGCTCACCCTATTCTCCTTGAAATTCAAAACCGACTGAACCATTTCTCTATCATCTACTTCTGTCCAGTTTTTCTGGATACCAGGCCATATTGGTATTTGTGGGAATGAGTTTGCTGATGTTGCAGGTAAGTCAGTCTACTCTGGTAAGTTAAAAAAAAAGATAAATAAATAAAAATTAAATAATAATAATAAAACAAACAACAAAAAAAAGATGCTGCTACTTGGGGTAATTAAGATAAACATATCTCCTGAGGTTCAGTCTGGCCAGATGGTTAAGGCACTCAATTCATAATCTGAGGATCGCGGGTTCGATTTCCCGTCACACCAAACATGCTTACCCTTTCAGCCATGGGGACATTATAATGTGATGGTCACTTCCACTATTTGTTGGTAAAAAGTAGCCCAAGAGTTGGCAGTGGGTGGTAATGACTAGCTGCCTTTTCTCTAATCTTACACTGACAAATTGGGGATGGGTATTGCAGATAGCCCTCGTGTAGCTTTGCATGAAATTTGAAACAAGCCATATAAACCTAAAACATATCTCCTGAAGGTGACATGCAAGCTGTTATAAGCATTATGACTTTATAATTATTCAGGTTTTGTAAAATTTGTAATGAATTAGAAATTTTATTAGTAATATTGAAATAGATGTAAAGATTAATATTTAATTAATTTAATGAAGAATCTAAATAAAATTATTAAAATATTTTGTAATATATACAAGACTGTTAAATAAATATAAATAAACAAACATTAAGCATATTTTACTTAAAGGTTCTAAGTATTACTAGTTGTTAATCAGGTCACTTAACGTGGCAGTAATTTTATGTGGATAAACACCTTACTGCATATAGAGTCAGAAAATTAGTATTTACAGTGCACTTAAGGGGGTGGTGGTTGGGAGTTATACTAGCTAGTTTAGATCATTTGGTTGAGATTTTGGAGTAGTATAATGTATCTACTGTGCTACTACTTAGTGAGGCCTGGCATGGCCAGGTGGTTAAAGTACTTGACTCATAATATGAGGGTTGTGGGATCGAATCCTTGTTACACCAGACATGCTTGCCCTTTCAGCCATGGGGGCATTGTAAAGTGATAGCCAATTCCACTTTCTGTTGGTAAAAGAGTAGCCCAAGAGTTAGTGGTGGTTGTTTATGACTAGATGCCTTCCTTCTTGTCTTACACTGCTAAGTTAGGGATGGCGAGTGCAGATAACTCATGTGCAGGTTTGTGTGAAAACCAAAGCAGTTAATTAGTGCTTTACTACTATAATGGGGGCTGTAATGCCAACTTCAGGAGGCATGCACTTATATTACTTATGTTAGAGCAGTGATACTTTATTTTTTATTTTTCTTTGGAGAGCAGTCACCTTTCCACAACTGTGCAGGCAGTGAAGGGTGATATAGATGTGAGATGTGTAGGCTTGAGCACTTGCATCTTTTTCCTAGTTTGTTTCTTTTGGCTTCTTTTATGAATTTTTTGATGTGAGATTAGTGAATGGAGGTTAAGAATGATAAATGGTGTATCTTTGCAGCAACGTGGGTCGTACTTCTGCAGTCATCTTCAAAACCTAGGGTACATTTTATATCCCACATTATAGCCTGTACCTTGGGGATCCTTTTGATTTATGCAGCATCTTTGATTTTTGTTTTGGTTGTTTTGTTTATAATATAAGTCAGGGATTTGAATTTGCTGTTGTTAATGCACCCTTTTGATTTTGTTTTAGATTGGAGAAACTTAAAGTATAATTGAACAAAGACTAGTAGAAACTGTAGATACCAAACAACTTCTATACCCAAAGAAGTTGACTATAGCTGAGCATGCACACAAAGGATTCCAAATGCACTAATAAAAATATTATATAATTGACACTGAAGAATGCCAGAAACAAATGGGAAAAAACATTGTTAGAGATTTTTCTCAGGATCATCTACAAGTCTTTCAGACTTGTCTACTGACTTTGAAAAAGCATGATTAAACCATTGCTATCATAGCCAATCAGGTGTTACCATTCCTTTGAGCTTTCTGTTAGGACTGTGCTACTCCCCATGTATACAAAAGCATTCCTATTAAATCCCTCATACCTGTTGATGAACTTGGAATACAGTTTTAAATGTCATCTTCAAAACCACACAAGGCAGGAGCAGTTTAAAGGAAGCTATTCTATAAATATTTTAATTATGTAATAAAAATGCAGATGTATACATTATTTTTTAAATTTTAAATGTGATAAATATCTATTTAAAAATAAATAATGAATTTTATTAAAATCATTGTACTTAGTTTATTTCTCTCACTTTATTGGCATATTTAAATGTGGTATTTCACCAGCTCAGTTGCTTAATTTACTTTAAATCCATTAAAATTTTTGTTATTGTGCTTAAGGCTTTAATTCAGTCAGTTCACAGGAATGGTGATTATGATTCTTCATATATTGAAAAGTGATTTGCCATTTTTTTCTGTGTTTAAACATGAGGACAGTAATTGCTTTCTAGTAAAGCCATTGACAATATGTGGGGCTCTTTCAGGGTCTCAGATTCATTGTGTATATTTTTGTTTCAGTTGGCTAGATAATCATGTATTTGAAATCGTAATAGTTAATTTTTTCATTGATGCTGTCAGATTTAAAAGCTGAAGTAAACAATAAGTTTTGCTTTAGATGTTTCTGATTTCTATATAAAGCTTATGCTGAAAAAAACACACCCAAACAACTGTGATGCTTTATTCCACAGATAATGTTTATTTAGGTCAAGTGTGTCTTATGATTATTATGCCCAGAATGTGAGATTCAGGATGTATGGTTTACATCACATTGCTGCAAAAACAGCACTCTGCACCTTGGAGCTTTGGATATGTTATAAGAGTAACTATCACATTTCACTGTTTGTTTACACAAGAATAACCCAAGAGTTTGCAGTTGATGCAGCTGCCTTCCCTCTGGTTTATCTGTTCAGAATCAGGGATGTTTGTTTTGCTCTTTGGACAAGATTTTGAAACAGACAAGTTTTTTTAAGGCAATGATGCATTCAAGGAGCAAAATGTTTCCTCTGAAGTGTGATTCTTGGTTTATAGTATATATAACCCAACCTGTTAAGTATGTAGCTGTATGAATATTGTTATATTTTCCAGCTTTTTGTACAAAATTTAATGCATATAAGAAGTTGTAAATATTTTTCAAGAACTTTCAAAATGCTGCAAAATAAACTGATTTTTGAAGTAAATCCTGAAGTGTTGTAAAGTGTCTTGCAAGTGAATTTCATTTTAAAATGTTTTACTAGTTATATAAGCTGAAAGAATAAATGTGATATGAATCTTTTTCAGTTTGATTACTGTTCTTTGAACTTGCTTCTTTCAAAGCCATTGGTAATGATAGTTATGTGCAATTGAGTACATTGATGTCAGCACATACTTTGTATGAAAATGTTTCTGTATTATAGAACCTACTTTATCGAAGATTAAGAAGTTTAGCAAATTATGAAAATGCCAATAGAATCCTAGACAAAGCTCGTAGCAAAAACAAGGATGTACAAGAGGCAAGTATATATAAAAATTGTTTTCAGCTGGAGAATTATGTTATGAACAAAACTTTTTAATAATTGAATTTCACAATCCTAACTTAGAAGATGTGTTTGTTAAATATTTTCAAGTGTTTGGAATTTATAAAGAATTTAGAAAACATTACTTTTTTATTTATTGACAAAAGTTAATTTTCTTCTGAAATTTGATGTAGTTGATCAACCAATGGTTTATTGTGTCTTTGTTGTGAAAATGAGCAGTTTGTTAGGTCCATATAATTGTTACCATTGATAATTTTAGACTAATATATATTTTTTTTTTTTTGGAGGTATACATTGGTACTTTTGTTTTTTTTTGTGCTTGAGTTTAGGCAGAGAACCAACAACAGGAAGCATGTGAGAAATTTGAAAACATATCAAAGTTAGCTAAGCAAGGTAATATTATGGCTGGCTTTCATTTGTTACATGCATTTGGCATGTTGGTGAAAAAGTTATTTGTTAATGAACAAGTGTCATAAAATGCTTTGAGTATGAAGGTTGAAAATATTTATTTGGTGCCAGTGGCTTCAATGGTGAAGTGCAGAACATTCTAAGTGAGTCATTTGTACCTGAATATATTTTGTGCATAAAAGGTTATTAACTGAAAGGTGTTTGAAGTTGTAACTAGGCATGTATCTTTATTGAATGTTTTCACCAAATATTTTATGCTCACGTTATCTTGAATTAAGTGCTTTCTTGAATGTGTTAAAAATACCAATTAATTTTGTTTTTCTTACTCTTGGGAAATAACTGTGTGTTAAAATAAGATTTTCTAATTTTTTTCAAAGAAAGGAAATAAAGTGAAATAAGAAAGGTGACTTACAGAACTAGCTTGTGTGATGTTGAAAACTAACTCTGAAGATGTTTCTTAGTTAAATGTATACAAAGAAAAATACAAACTTAAATAAATGTGAAACTTACTATGTGGGTGTAATATTACATTATGGTAAAATTGATGATTTTAACCACACTTCTTTCCAACCCCACAATGCATTTTCAGTAAGAAATGTATGTAATAGGTGTAATAGCATTTCAGACACCTTTTTTTGCTGCTAACAATGTTTTTTCCAAAGACTAGAATGTATGTTACAGTTTGGATGTTGTTGTAGGAAAGATGTTTTCTTTTGTGTTCATGCTTATGTATAGTATTAAATATTATGGTAATTAATAATACAGTTAAATATTATGTAATATTACATGTTGTGGTATTATTCTTCATTAGCTTAGTCATTAAGCATTTTAAACTAATCTGTATTTGTTGTTTAAACAAATTCAACTGAAGATGCGAAGTATAAATGACAAAGCCCACCGCTAGTACAGCGGTATGTCTTCGGATTTACAATTCTAAAATCAGGGTTCGATTCCACTCGATGGGCTGAGCAGATAGCTCGATGTGGCTTTGCTATAAGAAAAACACACACACTATCTGTGCTGTGCTCACTACGAGCGACTTGAGGGAGTACATGGAGGGCAACAAGAGAGATGTAACAGCCAATTAAGTCGCCAACACTTGACAATGTGGGAGGGGCTTAAGACAAGGCAAGCATTCATTGAAAGCACATGCTACTATAACCATATCAACACAAGGGTTTATTTTGTATGGCAAATACAACCTAGGGAAAGTTTGAAACTAATTAATAGACTTAGTTATTTCAGTAGTTGTAGCTTTTGAAAGAGCTGTTTCCATCCATTATAATTATTATGTCTCGCTAGTTGTGTCTTACTATCATTCTATGTTTAAAATAAAAGACGGATGAAATATAATTTTATTAAAACTATACCTGCCCCCTACTAGTACAGCGGTATGTCTTCGATTTACAACGCTAAAATCGGGTTCGATTCCACTTGGTGGGCTGAGCAGATAGCCCTATGTGGCTTTGCAATAAGAAACACACACACACACACACACACACACACACATAAATGACAAAAACTTCTGAGTTTTTCACGTGAAGCTTTCTTCTGTGTTCAATATAGTATTCTTTGCTGTGAAGTTAATTCATGTTTGCATGTGTGTTTTCTTGTAATTATATTTTAATGACAAGCCTTCTCAGAACTAGTTTTACTTCCATCTTTGTAGTTCATGTAGTATTCTCTTATTATTTTAGAATTTTGTTCAGTGTTAATGTATCTCTTGGAAGAGCAATGAACAACTGTCATTTAAATTCAACAGTAATTTTATTGTAGTTAGTAACTTTTATGATGGTGTTTGAGCAGAATTGAGTTTTCTAGATTGTGTTTAAAAGTTTTATTTGTGATAAAAATAACATAATCCTTATACAATGTAACTTTAAAATTGTTCCAAGAAAATAAATTTATAGTTCATTTGGATAAGTGTTGTTTTTAGTCTTTCTTTAATTCAAAACCACTGATAAAGAGAGTTGTGTACAATAAATATATCAGCTATAGACTACAAAAATATCTCAACATAGGATATATAATTTTATGTAAAGGTTAAAACAAAAGATTAGTAAAATTATAATTGGACTGAAAGAAATATCCTAGGAAAGATATCCTATGAAAATAAATAATTGATTGCTATTAGGAAACATTATTAATAGTGTTATTGCTACAGGGTTAATTTAGTACATAATATGAAAGGTCTGGTTTGCTCTCTGTACATTTTAACCCTCAAGGTATAATGAAACAATTCAAAGCTAGATTTTTATTGTAGAGAAAAACATCATGTTTAATATGTAGAATAAAACACTAAGTTACTGCTAGAATTAATACAACTGCAGATTACTCTCATGTAGCTTTGCACGAAATTCAAAAGAAAATTCAAACAAACAGAATTAATACCATTTGATAAAGGTATATTTTATTGTTTTTCAGAACTACAGGATTTTAAAACTCGACGAGTAGCTGCCTTTAAGAAAAACTTGGTTGAATTAGCAGAGCTTGAAGTGAAACATGCAAAGGTTGGGAATATTATCTTTTACAAACATGAACTTAATAAAGAGGGAAGTGTATATCATTAAGACAAGTTTGCATTTAATTTAATATGTTAAAAAACACATTTTCTGTTTACATCTTATTAAAAAGTATAGAGTATTAAACTTTAGATAGAAGAAAATTTTTTTAACTTCACAGTAGTTTTTTTAATCAAGAAGCTGCATTAGAGATTTTTTTGCATGTTTAAATTATAAATTTCTACCAATGTTTATTTACTACCATTGCTGATTTTGTAAGGTATGATGATAAATTTAACTGCAAACTGTTAAACCAAATTTTCTTTGCAATGTATACTTTAATGGTAAATAGATAGAAACACAATTGTTTTTATATTTTGTGTTATAATTGTAAACTGATGAATTCAGATTTTTTCTGTTTTAGTTTGCTGTTTTAACTCATCTGTTAAAATAAATTGTACCTCAAATATATTTCTAATGTATCTTAGAATCATGATTTTTTTTCTTGTGATCTTTGCTGTATCTTTCGGTCACTAAAACCAGGTTCTATTTCTTATAATTGCTACTTCAACTATTTATCAGTAAAATCACAGTTTCTATCTTGTAGTCAGTGTTTTATTCTTTTTTAGCAGAAGTAGCTTCATTTTTATTTATTCACTGCTGTAATTACATACCATAATAATGAATGATGTTTCAAGCTGTGTGCTATTTTATGGCAGTATACCATTTTGTGTGTGAAAGGTATTGCACTTACACTTTAGATTTAATTCAGATGTTCTTTGTTAATAGGCTGAAGTACAACTACTGAAGAATTATTTAACATCCATCCAGGAAGATGATTTTAGGCATTAGTTTTGGCTGGAAATGGCTAGTTTATTGGGTGTTTCAAGGGCTCAACTGAAACTGCTGACTAGAGAAAAAAAGTACGTCAGACTGACCAGTAGTCTGTGCTAAAGTCTATACCAGAGTCCACTTGTAGTGAATCAAAGCTTTGTTAACCAAATTGTGAAGACAAATTGATTAAGTATTTGGTTTTTATGTTTGAAAATGTCTATCCTACTGGCTGTATTGTATGTACAAGAAGCCTTTATGACAACTTTGATATAACATGGCTGTTCTGTTTGGAAAAGCAAACCTTTCTAACAAATTTCTGTTATATTGTTACTGTATTGTATGTAGAAGGGTTAGTGGTTTTTGTTGTAACTGACTCTATTGTTTATAAAAGAGAATGTTTATAAACATCTTCTGTTACAATGACTTAAATTGTACTACTGTTGCCATTTTATGTCAGTGTGTCAGAAATAGATTATTTTTAAGTGTTAGCCATTCACCATTCCATATGTTTGAAATTTATCATGAAAGTTTTAGTCCTGCTGAGCACGTTGTTTATAATTCCCAATTGATTTGAAGAGAGAGAGAAATGAAACAGCAATAGAACTTGTTTTTCTTTATCTATTGTTTTCAGGCATACATTCCTTGTATCTTCTTTGCTTTTATACATATTCTAACATACATTGGCATAATAGAGTATATTCAATGTTTAGTATTTTGGCTTAGTAAGTACCACAGACTATTTAGTATTTGAAAAGTATTACTCAGTTACTTTTTTTTGTTCTTTTGTACCTCGATCAAAAACTGCTCTTGCTCAATGTTTTGAAACAGAAAATTAGTTTCTTTATTAACCACTTAAACTGTTTTGTCATACAGTAATAAGATTTGTAAATTCCACATTTAATGAATTGCAAAGTTTCATTATTGTGAGGTATGAATTATACAAAAAAAAATTACTTTGTTACACTTGTTTTAAAATGACTATTTTTTGTGCATTTGAAATAACTTGAAGAGCTTTTGAGATCACTTTACATTTTAAGCATGTTTTTTGAATTTAATTTTGGGTTAAGCTGTGACAATTTTTAAACTAAAAACTTTCTGCAAAATTCATGACAACAAAAAGTACATATTTTGGGTTTTCAATGGTGAAGAGATTTGTGATGTTTAAAGATTGGTTACCCTAAAATGTTCTGTATGTTATTTAGGATGTATATGTCTGTCTTGTTAGGATAGTATTGAAAAAACAAATCATTTTGCCACAGTGATTTTGTTCATAACCAGCAGTTATTGGTGTACAGCACTGATTAACTTAAAATAATTGTTTTTTTAAATTAACTGTAGAGTGTCTTTAGGCTATAGTGAATTTTGGGGTGTTTGTGTTTATTTTTTCCTTTATACAGTTTTGTGATAAATTGAACTTCAAAATTCGAGCTTTATTTAATTAAAGTCCAAGCAACAATTACATGCTTTTAACTAAATGACAAGTCTTGTTTAATATTGTTATCTGAATATCAATTAGTTTTGTGTATTTGACTGAGATATCAACCCATGAGATTTTATATTATTTTTAATTAGCATAAAGGTAAACGTGCAGATTATTTTAAAAAGTGCCACCTAAAATACTGTATGAAAGTTGGAAAGTAGTATTTAAAAATTTAAAATTCTACATTAGTATATGTAAACACTGAGAAACATACAAGTGTGCTCCCTTATAATTAGAAAACTTACTTGGCAGTGTACCTTTACATCTTTTTCTGTGCATTAAACGGGTGTCATCTCGTAACAAAATTTATGCAAATTTTATGTTAAGTAATCAGATTTAACTTTTAAATGACAATGTAGGCATTTCTGGAACTTAATTATACATTGCCACCTGTAATACAATATGTTTTGTTACATAAATATTCAATCTGTTTGCTTAGTCTGTCAGGTTAGTTTTTATCATGTTTTAATCAAGTAATGGGAAAATTCAGGTAACAGAAAATAGTTTACTTGTTACTTACACATACCCATAAGTCAGTTTGGTGGATCTTTTAAGAACCTGTTAATATTATATTTGTATGTTAAGTTGAATACAGCATTTTGTAAACAAAGTATCTTTCTCTATAAATATAGTTTAGAATATAGGAATGTGTTTTGGTTTAATGAGTTTCTAATTCTCTAACAGAAGTTATTATGCATACTTATTTCTTTTATTGAGTGTTTTCAGAAAATGTATTAAAAATATGTTTGGGGTGCTGCTTCTTAAACAGAATTAAATACAATTTCTATTTTTCTCTCCATTTTTTCTATTATTCAACAAGTAAGTTCTTCAAGTTGTATTTTGTTTTCTTTGTTTATGTAGTTGAGTGTTATTAAACACAACTCTTGAGTTATACAAGTGAGATTTTTTAACTTGGATCAGTGAACTGTATCATGAAAAGTGGTAAGAAATGTTTTGCACATTTTTGTGATTAAATTTTGATATAGGTGAACATGGTGTTTTTTTAACTTTTTTATGCACTTGGTTAGTCATTTTTCTCAGATCTTTATAAATGCCATGAGACTAGGTAAACTAAAAAACATTTCCAAGACATAAAGTTAAAAGCAGGTAGTTTTCAATTTAGAAAAATATTACATCAGTAAGTTATTCCAGGTTTATTAGAACTGCAAAAATAGTTTATTGAAGTGTGTCGTATAAAAGTATTTGAAAATTTGGAGACATTTTGGATCAAAATTTCAAAATTTTTATTATTAAAGAATGTTAAAATTAATATATTTAAAAAGGTGCAAGTGTTAGTGTTTTTAAATGTTCTATTAGTTGCATTGCTTGTATAAACAAAGGTGGTTGAAAACATAGGGTTGTTGTTTTCATTTTTTGTTTACTTTATGGACTTATTGCATGATTTAGCTATTCTTATGACAGGAATTTGTTAAAAATAATGAAATGTAAAGTCTCAAAAGAAAAAAATAGGGCTGGTATGTTGTTTTCATTGTTATTTGTCTCTGGAAGTCAAGTAGTTTTAATGAAAATGATATAATGTCCCAGGTATAATAAAGGAATTTTGAATGTGGTGCTACACTTATGTTTTTCTAATTATATTAAAAAAGTAACATATGGTAGTTGAGGTGTATAAGATAGAAAAATTAAGATACACTCTCACAAGTAAGTTGTAAAACAAAATGATTTGCATACTTAAGATACACATAGTAAAACCTGTTTCTTTGATAGCAGTCTTAAGAGGTAATAAAGATAATCTCAGTTAAAGTATTCATACATCAAAAATAAAACTGTTTTAATCAAGATAGATGAAACTTAAACTTGTAGTAATGTAGTTGAACAAAAACTTTTGAAATAATGGTTCATAGTTGAGAAAAAAGCTTCAGATACTAGCTCCTAGTTGAGAAACAAAAGCTTCAGATACTAACTTATAATTAAGAAAGAAAAGATTGAGATACTGGCTTATAGTTAAACAATTTAAGATATGATCAATAACTATGAATTTGGTTGTGAGAAACTTAATTTTGTGTATGTTAAAAGATTTATTTTCACCGAAGGTAAAATTGAATATACAGAATGGTGTTTTAGAAAAGGACGAAGTCAAATATTATAAATATTGAGTTTGTATGGTGCCACTTATTCTTAAAGTAGCTATCTCACGTCTTGCATTTAACAGGAATATCACATTCAAAAAGCTAAAATATTATTTAACTATTACGACACACAAAAATTAAAATATTGTATAACTCCAAGATAAAAAGTACATTGTAGAATAGTTTTATAGTCAAGATAGAAATGGAAGTGTCGTATTTTAAAGACACTAAATAATTACCCATGTAGCATGTGTATAAACAGTCAATTTGCTGCTATGGTTTGTGTGCATAAATCAAAAAGATTTGGGTACAGCAGATAACCCAATGTGGCTTTGCTACAAAGAAAAAAATACACGCGCACACAGAAACTTGGAACGTATTTACTTTGCAGAATTGGAGTTATAATTAGAAGTGATCTGACAATTCTAATTCGTAAGAAATTACATCGATCTAAGTTAGTATACGAAGCTAAGATATTGGCGTAACTGAGAAATTTAAAAGTATCTTGTTACAGTTAAGAAAATTAAAATACTGTCTCATTTAAAATACAAGGCCCGGCATGGCTATGTGCGTTGAGACGTTTGACTTGTAATCTGAATGTCATGGGTTCGAATCCCCGTCGCACCAAACATGCTAGCTCTTTCAGTCGTGGGGGCGTTATAATGTAACGGTCAATCCTACTATTTGTTGGTAAAAGAGTAGTCAAAGAGATGGCGGTGGGTGATGATGACTAGCTGCCTTCCCTTTAGTCTTGCATTGTTAAATTAGGGACGACTAGCGCAGATAGCTCTCGAGTAGCTTTGCGCGAAATTAAAACAAACAAACATTTAAAATACAAAACTGAAATAATACCGCATAGGTGTTTTCTCTGAGAGGATGTTTGTTTTGTTGGATCTCATGCAAAACTACAGCAGGATGTACACCCTTGTGCAAATTAATTGAAACAAATGGTCATTTTACAATATTTTTAGCATGGCGGCCGGTGTAGGCTCACTGGACTCGCTGATTTCCTTTAATAGTCATTTTTTCACACAGACGGCGTCAATAGCTGTGTTTTGCAGTATAGTCAATCTAATTTTGGGATATGTGACGAAATTTTGAGGAATATTACGTCATTCGAAATTGCGTTAGAAGGGCAAGGAGACCAGTCAAAAAAAAAAACCAACACAATGAAGAAAAAACGGTATCAATGGAGTCTAAAATACAAGAACTAGACGCAAGAACAATGGAGGAAGGTGTTATTCAGTGACGAGACTCATTTCTTCGTACAGGGTCAAAGAAGTCTGCATGTTCGCAGATCTCCAGGTGAGAAACTTCGAGAATCTCACATCAATCAGTTCGTAAAACATCCCTTGAAAAAGATGTTTGGGGCTTTTTTAACTACTATGGCGTCAGAGGCTTACATATCGTAGAAGGTATGATGCGAGGACCACAGTACATTAAAGTTTTGCAGAGAAGAGTCGTTTCAGAATTGAAAAAGAAATTTCCAGATGGATCTGGCATTTTTCAGCAAGATCTGGCTCCATGCCACACATCGAAACTTGTGAAGAATTTTATGACTACAACGCGAATAAAGGTGCTGGACTGGCCTGGAAACTCTCCGGACTTAAATCTTATTGAAAATCTTTGGGCGATTTGTAAAGAAAGATTTCGGGGAAAAGACTGTACTACGAGAGATAAGCTAATTGAGGTGTGGTACCGTTATCCAAAAATTAGTAAAGAATGCAGTCAAGTCGTGGACTCGATGCCAAAGCGGATTAATGATCTGAAAAATATTGGCGGTCATAACATGTGTTAATTTGTGAGTAATTTTTGGATTATCAGAAATAAAACGCAAAAAATTGAAAAAAAAATCGTAATTTTCCGTCTTGTTTCAATTAATTTGCACAAGGGTGTATCTTAGATACTTAGCCCTAATTTTGAACTAACAGATTAAAGAAAAGACAGCTAGTTTACACGTCTCGTGCCAATTGTTATACCGAATAGTGGGATTGGTCCGTCAGTCTTATAATATAGTTACAAGTAAGAGTGCGGGCGCGATTTTTTTATTTATGTTTTCTGTGAGTAGAGGAACGTGAAACAAAGGTGTTAAGAACGTAGTTCAGCAGGCTAGTCGATGTGCCAAAAGATTATCTACAGTTGTTTTTATTGATTGATGGTGTTCAACATTTCAGTTACAAATTATATATGAGACTATTATTTTACTACAATTTTTTGAAAATATATAAAATTGTATTAAAATTAGTCCATGAAGAAAAAGAGCAAAATATAATTTGTTAATTGTCCAATATTAAAGTAGTTTGTTTTAATTGTTAACAGGAACCTCAAAAGAGTTTAGATAAAGCATAATTAGTAGAAGTGTAGTTGTTTGTGTTTGTGTGATGTGATGCTCAACGAAAAGTAAGGTATATTATAAAAATACCTTTATAAATGAGTTTAGCATTAATAAGTCGCATATTCATACTTAAGAGTTGCACAAGTACTGGTTAAGGTTAAGCCTTTTTAAGAATTATAAAAAAAAAGTTGTATCCATTGTTAATTATTCAAAGATCTAGATTGGGATTAAATGATTATCAATGACCAGTGGTGGATTTAAGGTTGTGTGACCCAAGGGCTAATAATTTTTGTGGGCCCTACATTACATGTAATTTTACATAGAATAAAATTATCAATGGGCCACCATTGAGATCATGGGCCCTGGGGCTAAGATCCCTTTAGCCCCTATCTAAATACACCACTGTGAATGATAGAACTATAATTAGTTTCTAATCATTACTTTTGCAATAGAATAGCCCCCCAGTGGCACAGCGGCATGTCTACGGACTTGCATCTCTAGAAACTGGGTTTCGACACCCTTGGTGGGCAGAGAACAGATAGCTCGTTCTATATATTTGTGATTAATCACAATCATTATTAGAACATACAAAGGACCATCGTAATATGAATTTAATGTCGAAAGATTAAGTTTAGAGCCACAAACTAGCAATAGAGTTTCTTATACCTTTATGCCTGCACGATTTAATAATTGTTTTTTATCACTTACATGCTCTAACACATATATAACTTTAAGTCTCCCCCGTGGGTCAGTGGTAAGTACAGGCTTATAACACTAAAATCCAGGGTTTGATCTTCCGCAATGGAGAGAAGATTATGTAGTTTGTGTAGCTTATGTGATGAAAGTAACGAGTGTTTAAAGTTTATGATTTGTTTTCTCGATCTTAAAGCCATCTATACAAGATCCTAAAATCAGCATTTCGAGTCATATAGAAGAGGGGATTAGTTCTGGCGACATTTCCAAGATAGAAGGGATTAAAAATGTAACTTTTTCAAGTAGCATCCTTCCCATTATTCATGGATCGTTTAGTTTTTGTGGAATTTACTACTCATTTGTTGGACGTAAGTGTACCTGAACACCACGTACGACGTTTAAAATAATACTTTGAAGACATGATCATAATATATATCAAACGTATTTCTTTATCTGTTTAGCTCTTTGTTTCTTGATACGTTCAATAAATTGTGATTGTGTAAAGTTTTTACTGAGACCATGTAAAAATTACAGTGGAAAGAAGGATGATGTAATTGAAGTGAACCTGAAGCTCTCTTCCTGTCGGGGATTTTTGTAGGCAATGGTAAGAGCTATACTTATACTGACATTTTTGATATGGCCTCATGATTAATGAATTTAGTAATTGCTAGGGAACATTTGGCAGTTTTAGTTGCTCTTCATTTTTTTTTTTTATCCTGCATTGTACACGAGAGTAAGTGGTGATAAAAGTGGGTCATGATGATACAGGCTGGTCTGAATTATCATGAAACTGGTTGTATTAGTATGTATGGCGTTTTATGATAGACATTGGCCAACCTAGGCCCTTCTCAAAGTAGCTTGTGATATAACAAAGGGTGAATATTGCATGGTAAATGAAGCCCACAAGGATGAACAGCAACATCAAAAGTTGGAGATTTTTGCATGAAGACTAGCAAACCTAGGAATGATCAGGAAATTTCCAGACTAGCGAGGTAATCTAATGATATTCCTTGAAAACATCTGACAGGTGAAGTTAATGCAGAGTATAATGATGCTGTCTATACCTATGAATTATTGCATTTTGTGTTTTTTGCCCAAAGGTATTCACAAGACACATGTGTTTCTGGACATTACAATGAGGTGTATGATGACGAAGTTAAAATGACAATGTTCATGTTTCAGTCACATGTAGGTGGTAACCACCTACTTGCATAAACATTTTATCATGGTTAATACCGTAAACAGATAGCCCTCCCTAATTTGGCAGTGTAAGACCAGAGGGAAGGCAGCTAGTCATCACCACCCACAACCAACTCTTGGGCTACTCTTTTACCAACGAATAGTGGAATTGACCGTACCATTATAAAGTTCCCACGGTTGAAAGGGCGAGCATGTTTCGTGTGACGGGGATTCGAGTCCGGGGCCCTCAGATTATGATTCGAGTGCCTTATCCATTTGGTCATGCCGAGCCGAGGGCAAATGAACTATTTCCTAGTGTACTTAAAGCAAGTAATTGCTTGGAGTTTCTGGTCTCAAAAGTAACATATTGATGATTTGATACTTGAAGCTGTAACACACTAGATATAGGAGCAACCTTGCGTCTGAGATATAGTTATGAGTAAGTTGCGCTGAGATGTTGACATATGTATGTGTGATTTGCATAATATAATATATTGTAAGAGAAAGAAGAAAGACACATAGCATTCTGTTGAAAAGCTTTTCAGTGTTAGTTAAAGCTTGTAATTTTTAACTAAAATGAAAAGTTAAATCATAAAGTAGTCAATGTTATCTCTTTTTTAAATCTGAATAAAAATGTTGATATTAACCAAAAAATGTTTGTTGTTGATTAGCAAAACGTTACACAAAGGAGTACTTATGCTGCGCTCGCCACCGGTGTTGAAATCTGGTTTTTAGCAATATAGTATTTGCAGTAACTGAGGTTTTCTATATCATGAATTAAGATAGTGGTTCATAATAGGAATCCCAAGGAATTAAAGAAAACTCTGATAGAAGGTTCAGGCAAAAAGAATATTAAACGTATTCATTCTAGAGGTTTGTAATTTGAGTAAATAATGTTTACATATTTTCAATTTTGTTTGTTCGCTCTGTTACAGTTCCTACTTGCGGGCTTTTAAATTTCTAAATTTGTATTTATTTTGGAAGGAAGATCAGAGGCAAATAAGTTTCTGTATTTTATTTTAGGCATCCATAAGTACACATATATAATTTATTTAAATGTCTCAAAGCAATTTATCATCATTCAGAGCAGTATCTGTTTTAACTTGAAGCTTCAGTAACATGTCTGTAAAATATTAACCCTATATGACCGTTTTGTAACGCATGCGAACAGAGAAAGTAGTTTAACTAGTTTAAATAAAGTATATTTACCTATTGGCATGATTTTGTCTTTTGAGGCTTGATCACACGTTTCACAATTCAGTTTGTCAGAACTTAGTGTTTATACATCGAGTTCAGTGATTTAGTCACGATATGCTTGTTTTTAACTATGAAACTTTAAGGCATTTAATTATTTATTTAATAAAAATAACGTAAGTAGAACGACCATGACGAGTACATTTATGATGTCACAATCGTATTAATGATGAATTACATCGACATTACTTGGAGTAATTTTATCTGATTACACGTAAGCCATGTGAGTAGTAAAATGACGTGTGAATAACGGTAAATTAATCCATATTATTAAAAAATAATTCTTATGTGAATGCTAATATTTTAGAACATAACATAAATGTAAATTATTAACATTGATGTTTGCTTCAATGTGGCAGCATTGAGTCACTTGTGAATCATTGATATGTACTTTTACTCACCAGTGAGTTACTGATATGTTCTCTGAGTCGCTTCTAAGTTATTAACATGCGCCTAAATCAATTACGAATCAGTAGCAACATGTGAGTCAGAAATATTTGCTCTGCGTCACTACTGTTTACTTTGAATTACATGTGAGACATTAAATATTGATGAGAATATGAAAGTGACTTATTTCCAGTTATTTAGTTATTTGACGTTCTTCATTGGAAACCTTCCTAGTCGTGCCAAATTATAAAGTCTGTAAGAAGTATACTACTCAAAGCTTTAAAACACGTGGACAAGGCACGGATGAAATGGAAAAAAGAGAAAAAGCACTACCATTGGAGAATGACAATCAATATTTAAGGCAGTTCTAATAATAAAAAAGGGATTTTTGATGAAATGATACTTCTAGTTGAAGTAGCTCTGAAAATGGAAACACCACTGAATGAAAGTGTTCTTAAAAGACTCTGAGGGATACGGAACGAAAATGTTAAGTGGTCGGTCCAAGAAAATTTTCCCGGCATTGAGCACGAAGATTCAACGGGTTGTCCGGCAAGACACCAGCCGATCGTCAAACCAGATTAAGGCCCTTACGGACGCAGAATGCTGTTAAAAAACAGTAAGACGGCATTTACGAGAGAAAGGCTTTAAAAACCGTAAATGTCTTCAAAGGCCACGCCTCCTTCCACACCACGAAACAGCTCGGTTAAACTTTGCTGAGAAGCACCAAACATGGGACGTAGAAAAGTGGAAGGTTTTGTTTTCTGATGAGAAAAAAATAACCTGGATGGTCCAGATGGCTTCCAACGTTACTGGCACGATAAGGTTATCCTACCGGAGACATTTTCTACACGACACAGTGGAGGAGGTACCATCATGATCTGGAGTGCTTTATCCTTCCATGGAACAATGGAGCTTCAGTTTATACAGGGGCGTCAAACAACAGCTGGCTACATTGGCAGATTGGAGAGAGAATCTTTATTGACTGAAAGCCCTCGCTTGTGTGGAAATTACTGGATCTTTCAGCAGGACAATGATGCAATCCCCAAGGCCCGCAGGACAAAGGATTTTTTCATGGCGAATAACGTGATTTTTTGGACCATCCAGCGTGTTCGCCCGAACTGAACCCCATTGAAAATGTTTGGGGGTGGATGGCAAGGGAAGTCTATAGAAATGGACGTCAATTCCAAACAGTGCATGATCTTTGTGAAGCCATCTTCACCACTTGGAATAACATTCCAGCCAGCCTTCTGCAAACGCTTATACCATGCCAAAGTGAATGTTTGCAGTTATTTGCAATGACGGCCGTGCAACTCACTACTGAGACCTCTTGTTGGCAATTTCCTATTCTGTTTAAGACTTCTTTTGGTATGGCCATAAACTTTTAACCAGTTCTTATTTAGGCTAATTTCATAGTGTTCACATTTTCTCTATTAAATGCTAAAAATGTTTTTATTTTTATTTTCCCTTTTCTTATTTTCATCTTTCGAAACTCTACTCAAATAAGTGGTTGAATCTAACAATGTAAAATGCATATTTTTCTTTATGTTCATTGGCCTTAAGATTTTGGCCAGCAGTGTATGCTTACAAGTTGTAAGTGACGACACTGAACATCATATCTGAAATTAATGAGCTGATATATAAGGGATAAACTTTGAAAGAGATTAACCAAATGATATACAACATTTTTTTTTTTTTTACAAAATGTCAGAAAAATTTAGAGAACGTAATGCCTAAAGGTTAATATTCTATCAAGAACTTAGACGCGAGCAAATTCACAAACACATTAGGTAACCAAATAAAATTAGCAGACGAAAATGAATATGAGCTGGAAGCTATGACAGTTGTTATACAAAAGATATTTAGTGGATCTACTACTTTACTGAAAGTTGATAGTTGCAAAAAATAATAATAATCAGCACGTATGTGTGATTAATACACCTAGATGTGTTAAGCGGAGACGCCTCGGCGTTTGTAGGATGACGTCATTCAAGGAGAAAAAATGAGCAAGGAGTTATTTGTGGCAGAATTGAAGGCTAATTGTTATTGAATATGTAAAAAGATTTTATCCTTTCAAGAGATGTTTGTTTATTATCTTTAATTACAAAAAAAAAAGGTGAAATACCCTCAGTCTTTCTTTGCACAGCTTTGCGGCAGTTTGTTGCTGTTTGAAACTACTATTAAATCCACCTGTCGAGTTACGTTGTGTGGTTACTCGCCCATCACTACCTTGAGAGACAAGCCCCTGCGTGGGTGAAAGCCTCGTAAACTTTTAACTTCAGATCTTTGAGATGTAATCAAATAAGCTCAATAAGTCTCACTGTGTGTTAAGACGGTTTTTTTTCGCAATTTGATGATCACTGTCTACTCAAAGTACTAACATGGTCAGGTGATTAAGGCAATCGACTCGTAATCTGAGGGTCGCGGTTTCAAATCACCGTCGCACCAAACATGCTCTCCCTTTCAGCTGTGGGGGCGTTATAACGTAACGGTCAGTCCCACTATTTGTTGGTAAAAGAGTAGTCCAAGAGTTAGCGGGGGGTGGTGATGACTATTTGCCCTCCTTTCATTACTTAATTAAAAACAACTCGCTACTTCAATCTGTCACTTAAGAAACACAACTTTTTTTAAAAAATAGTTTTAATAGCAGTTTGTTTGAGTAGAGTGAAGAAATGTCCAGAAACATTTCACCTTTTCTCTTTCTCTTTATTGCAACTTGTTAAAATGACCCAACCCTCCCAAGAGTGTCATTGGAATTGTTATGATACCTTGTTACATAACAAAAAAGGATAAAATAATAATTTTATGTCACACTGACTGTTGTCGTTATTGGTGTTAAGAAGTATTTAGGTACGAGCATCTCTCAAACGAAAACAGGTAAAATACAGATTACACTTTTCTTTGTTTTAATAACTTCAGTTATTCAAGAACACTGTTCTGTGGTAAAGCTGGGTGAGAAATTAATGCATATAGAACATTTTAGTTGCGAAAATTATGATAACGTGTCTGATGGCGATCATTGGATCGATTTTGACACGAGTTGTGTTATTGATAGTCAGTTTCGTTTTAGTTCACATTATTCACACTGTGATGTTACTCTCGATAAATTGTTTTGTTTTTTACTTTTTGCACTTGTTATGCTACTGTCGATCAGCTCCATTTTTTCTTACACTTTTACTACTTGTTTGCTACTTTGATCTATTTTGACCGGTGTGATGTTATTGTTTATCGGTTTCCCTATTTTTCATTTAAGGCACGTGCAGTGTCAATCAGTTTTCTTATTTCACATTTTCTACGTACCTGAGTATATGGAACTTCTTTAATGGTCTTCTCGTAGTATTTAAAATTACAATCTAATTTGTCAATTATTTGATAAAAAAGTGCGTAGTTTTGAAAGCAATAAAGTGAGAAAGTTTGTTTTTGATTTCAGTGATTACTTTAAATAAGTAGGCGTTCTGAATTTAATGTTGGTGATTTACAATGTGTTTGCAAATATATTTTTCTAGATATGCAGTCAACATTAAAAGTATATTACTTGAATACGAAATGTAGATTTAATAATTAACCTCGAGTTTGCTATAACGAGCAGGTACTGTAATTGAACGTTTCGAAAGAAATTGATTATTTTCACCATCAGTGAACGATAATAGAAATATATGAAAGATATGATATAAAATAAATAAATAGCAATTTGCATAGGAATACATATAAAGTAAAATTTGTAGTTAACACAGTTAGACGTATAGTTTCTTAAACTTATAACTACATGAAACAAACCATTAAAATAATAACAACAAGATGGAAATTTTTGTTATTAAAATTTGGGAGTTATCAAACTTTGCCATTCTTTGATTTTGGTGAGTAAAGTAGTTAATTTCTCAATAGTTTTGTGGTAATATTTTGAAATTGTTGATGGATATAAGAGGGTTATTATTTTTGTTATGAAAGCGTACTGGCGAAACTGGAGGTTTTAATAGCTTTTGAACAGTAAGGTAATCCTACATTTGTGTTAATTAACATAATGCATAGTGGCTTTAAAGTCATCCTGAGTGTATTTATAAACTATCCATGGATATGGATAAGTAAAAGGTCTTTCGTTCCAAACAGATTATGAATTATGAAGAAGGATTTACAAATAATTTATAGTTTAATCTAGCAATAATTTGTTTGATTACTGTTTTAGACACGAGATCTAAGAAGAATGTTTTGCTTCTGTGAGAAGAAGTGATCAGTGTTGAAATAGTATTTCATATCAGATTCTGTTCTTTTCGAAAATAACTCACTATTACTATATGAAGAAAATGCAAGGAAAATGTATTTTCCAAGGATGTTATTGAAGGACAGCTAGAACAGGTGCTACGTCAAAAGACTTCGAAATTAAACTCTATCAGAAATGGTAACTGAAGTTCTTTCTAACTATTTTTAATTTACAATCTCTCTGCTCTACCCGGTTATAAACGTGAGTATCTGTATGTATAATTATTCTAAGTTGCAGATCTCATCATATACTTATTTAATGCAAATTACTATTTCTGAATTTTAAACCAGTTGCTGATGATCGAATTTGAAAATTCCGAAACGTCCGATTAAAGCTATGTCTGTTGTTATAAACGTGGAGATCAAATGAAGAATCGTATATGATGTGCTTATAGCTTACTACATGTTACTTTACTGTTGTATAACTACTGCAGTGTTTTTGAGAAAAAAAAAAAGACCAACACTAGATTCTGGGGTAGCATACACACGACAGAATAGTTAGCTAATGCCTTTGCACTTTCTTGTTGGCGCCACCACATATAATGCGGAACTTGGAGCTCGTGAATTGATACAGCCAGATTGTCTAACTGTTATCGAAACACACCAAGACATGATATAGTCTAGTACGGCTATCTGTTTACTGTCTACAGTAGAAGCAGAAGGCTCATTTCGTGTAGGTAGGCATATAATTTCATATTTAAGTACGCATAAATGTATTTTAAAATAGGTTTGTTTTGTTTTGAATTTCGCTCACTACACTAGGGCTATCTGCGCTAGTTATCACTAATTTAGCAGTGTGAGACTGGAGGGAAGGCAGCTAGTCATCACCACCCACCGCCAACTCTTGGGCTACTCTTTTACCAACGAATAGTGGGATTGACTGTATCATTATAACGCCCACACGGCTGAAAGGGCGAGCATGTTTCGTGTGACGGGGATTCGAACCATCGATCCTCAGATTACGATTCGAGCGCTCTAACCATCTGGCCATACGGGGCCATTGAAATAGGTTTTATTTCGTTAAACAGGTCAGTTCAGTTCTAGTGGAGAATGGTTAAAAACGGCACAAAATAACAAAATATAATTTTAACTGGAGTAAAATAGGCCACTTGCTTTTAAGATGTATCACGTGATACCACGGGATCAGTAACATTGAAAATAAGGCGTTTACAGCGTTGTTAGAGAGATTGACATCAAATATTGCGGTCACTACTTCATCATATATTATTATATCGACAATAATAGGTATTTTGAAATATTGTGTATACAAAAGTAATAAGAGTTTTTGATTAGCAAGTTTTTTTTAGAAAACCGTTATGATTAATATAGTATTTTCATGGTATTCCAATTTTCTAGAAAATACAGGAAATCCACAAAAAATTGTTTGACGTACTTATAGATGTGTAACTTACCTTGTTCGTGCGTCTGCCCATCTCTCACAAAAAGGTGTTTGTCAGGCCAATTTACAGAAGGTTTTACTATAAAAGTCAGTGCTAATATTTGATGTTACTCTTTTTTTAAATATATTTTTAGTCATGGTTGAGATTGACAATGGCCCGGCATGGCCAGGTGGTTAAGGCATTCGACTTGTAATCCGCAGGTTTCGAGTTCGAATCTCCGTCACACCAAACATGCTTGCCCTTTTAGCCGTGGGGGCGTTATAATGCTATGGTCAATCCATTTATTTGTTGGTAAAAGAGCAGCCCAAGAATTGGCGGTGAATGGTGATGACTAGCTGTCTTCCCTCTAGTCTTACACTGCTAAAGTAAGGACGGCTAGCGCAGATAGCCCTCGAGTAGCTCTGCGCGAAATTAAAAAACAAACAAACATACATTTCTACATTTTGCATAAAAGGACAACACCACACAGTAGTTTCAGACACACGCAAAATACACATCAATGTATTTGCACTTAAGCTAGCCTACTTTGCTCTGCATAACGTGCTAAAGACCATGTGTCGTTAAGATGGCCCATTTTTTATTTCTACGAATGTGATAAAGTTTGAGGAGCGCCATCTGGCAGCTGGTTTAATATCACCCACCAGCCACGTTTTTAACCGCACACTGTCCAGTAGCTTATAGCTTACAATTTGGACATGTATCCAGACACTTGTTTGTTTGTTTTTCAGTAAACACACGAAGAAAATCTTAATTTGTTTTGTCAATCGTACCACGACTACCTGCTTTATGTACAGTAAATGTTTGTTACTTATCCTGACTGTTTTAATGCAATTGCTGTGCTATGCCACATCATACCACGACCACTCAGTTTATGTTCAGTAAATCATTGTTACTGATCAAAACTGTTTTGATGTAGTTAGTATGTTTTGTCCATCATATTATGACTGTTTCGTTTATCTTACATCTAATATACTTCCCACCTTCAATGAACGTGTTTGTATGTTAACTTTTATTAATGTATAGCACGGATCTCTACTTTATAACTGGTTAGATAAATAAATTAATTAACAGAGATAGAGAGGTTGATTAACAGGCTTTTAGATACTTAAACAGTTGAATAGGTAGAAAAAGATTCAAAGTAGATTTTTCAAAACGATGAAATACAATTTTCGTTGTTTATAAACAACGATAAGAAATGATTGATTTTCGTCTTCGCCTTGTTCATTTGAGAATATTTTTGTAAGATCCATGAAGAACAAAATAAGTTCAGTAAATGTATGAAACAAGAAGAATTATTAACATGTTTAATGTAAAGGGGATGAACGAAAGAAGTTCAGTACGTATATATATATATAACAAGAAGAATTATTGACTAAGTTTAATGTGAAGGGGATGGACAAAAGAAGTTCAGTACGTATATATATATAACAAGAAGAATTATTGACTAAGTTTAATGTGAAGGGGATGGACAAAAGAAGTTCAGTACGTATATATATATAACAAGAAGAATTATTGACTAAGTTTAATTTGAAGGGGAGGAACAAAAGAAGTTCAGTACGTATATATATATATATAACAAGAAGAATTATTGACTAAGTTTAATTTGAAGGGGAGGAACAAAAGAAGTTCAGTACGTATATATATATATAACAAGAAGAATTATTGACTAAGTTTAATGTGAAGGGGATGGACAAAAGAAGTTCAGTACGTATATATATATAACAAGAAGAATTATTGACTAAGTTTAATTTGAAGGGGAGGAACAAAAGAAGTTCAGTACGTATATATATATATAACAAGAAGAATTATTGACTAAGTTTAATTTGAAGGGGAGGGACAAAAGAAGTTCAGTACGTATATATATATATATAACAAGAAGAATTATTGACTAAGTTTAATTTGAAGGGGGGGACAAAAGAAGTTCAGTACGTATATATATATATAACAAGAAGAATTATTAACTAAGTTTAATGTGAAGGGGTAAAAGTGAATTTTGAGTAGACGAGAAATGTTTTCTTGAATAATCTGTGGAGCTTAACTGTGGTGCTCGGCATGGCCAGGTGGGTTTAAGCGTTCCACTCGTAATCTGAAGGTCGCGGGTTCGAATCCCGGTCGCACCAAACATGCTCGCCCTTTTAGCCGTAGGAAAGTTATAATGCAACGGTCAAACCCACTATTCGTTGGTAAAAGAGTAGCCCAAGAATTGGCGGTGGGTAGTGATGACTAGTTGCCTTTCCTCTAGTCTTACACTTGTAAATTAGGGACGGCTAGTGCAGATAGCCCTCGTGTAGCTTTGCGCGAAATTCCAAAAAACAAACAAGCTTAACTGTGTATGGTGTCAGTGTTGCTTTCTAAACAATCGAAATTATTTTTCTTCTAAATTATATATGTAGTTCTTGATTTTCAGATGAATGGGGGAGGGGCGGAGAAAATTGAGCAAACTTTCCATCTTCATTCCTGCAACATATTTTTCACAATTTAGCTTTCTGATTTAAAACATATCCTGACGCATACACACACGTACCCAAATTATACACATCGACTCATATGGGTTCATCACGCATTACGATCTCGTACTTACTATGTGGATGACGAAGTTGATATTATTGGACCACAAAATCTTTTCTTTGTCTTTCTTGAACTCATGTTTGTGTTTTATTCATGAAAAATGCTTCAGGATAGTCATCAGTCAAGACACCTGTCAAAGATGTACCAATGTCATGCAACCAGCATACTGTGACACTAAATATTGATTAGGTCGATATCTTACTGTATTGGTTGCGTTATAAATTCCAGATGAATATGAGGCCAAACATGTGACAGAAATGTATGTTTAACAACGTGATAAAATTATTCATTGTAGTTTCACATTTTAACTGTTATTCGTGTATTTCTGTTTAATGTGTTGATTCTAGATAAGTTTAAATTTAAACATTTAAAGAGTGTTTGTCATGCACGCTAAAGTTGATTAAAGTAGTGTTTGTAGTGTACGCTAGAGTTTAGATTAACAGTATTTGTAGTGTACGCTAGAGTTTAGATTAACAGTATTTGTAGTGTACAGTAACGTTTAGTAATAACCAAAGTAAATAGAAATCCTAAAAAACTCATAGGGTTTAAGTTGATGAAATGTATAAATGCCAAAACATTGTAGCTGCAGCTATGAAGGTTATTAGAGATCAGAATTTAATTTGTCAGTTACGAGGCCTTTGCAGTATTCTGAACTACTGACAGGAAAAGGGTGGTATACCGATGTTGTTATCATTATGAGCTGATACTTTATACCACAAATGAATATTATTACTGTGGCAAACTTTTTTCAAACGTGCACATGAGACGATATAAGTTTGCACCGTGCTAACCTCCTCCATATTGTGACTTATTGTATATCACTGGTAAATCAGCACTATAAGAGTTCAAACTTCTGATTGCCTACGTATTTGTTTATTATCTTAAAAATGTTTATTACTCTTCTCCTCAAATATGGAAGTCTTTAAAGTTTGCATGGATAACAACACATTAAGATATTTTGAAAGTGTATTGGTTTGTAGTTTATGCTAGAGTTCATAGAAATGTTTTGATTCTTTAACGTACATATTCTATTAAATCATTAATGATGTAAAACATGAAATATTTCGTTTAGGATTTTGAAATATTGTTTTAAATTTAACAAAAAATTTAACGTACATATTCTATTAAATCATTAATGATGTAAAACATGAAATATTTCGTTTAGGATTTTGAAATATTGTTTTAAATTTAACAAAAGATGTTTGTTTGTTTGTTTTGAATTTCGCAAAGCTACACGAGGGCTATCTGCGCTAGCCGTCCCTAATTTAGCAGTGTAAGACTAGAGGGTCAGTAGCTAGTCGTCACTACCCACCGCCAACTCTTGGGCTACTCTTTTACCAACGAATAGTGGGATTGACCGTCACATTATAACGCATCCACGGCTGAAAGAGCGAATATGTTTGTTGCGAGGGGGATTCGAACTCGCGACCCTCAGAGTACGATTCGGACGCCTTAACCACATGGCCATGCCGGGCTGAAAAGAAGATGTATAAATCGGATGTGGTTTAGTTGTAAGTGAGCCAGATTTAAGGATACATGGTTCGAGTCCTGTTGGCGTAAGGAAAGATGGCGCTCCTTATTTTGTGGTCGTTGTTGCGTTACAAGAGGAACAGTTAAGTCTCACTATTTGATTAAATTAGCTTAAAGGTTGGCGGTGGGTGCTTTTGACTAATTACCTTCTGTTTAGTCTATCAACTGAAAAATAGGAATGCCTAGTGTGAATAGCCTTTGTGAAACTTATCTGAAACAGAATTAAAGGTAAAATTCATGGCAGAAAATATATTCTAATAAAATGGTTACATTTGGTTTCAGTTTTAATTTTCGTCGTGAAATAAAAACATTATGGTATTACGAGACAGGTGCTAAGTGGTTGTTATGCGTATATTTTCGAGCAGTTTGTTATCATGAGATTATCCCTTTGTATTTGGATAAAACAAATCTCGTTATAGTTGTTATAATTTGATTTAAACCTGTTTGGTATCCCCGAGTTACTTTTTTAATATCGAATTGTTCATTCTGGCATGACCAGGTGGTTAGGGCGTTCGACTTGTAATTGGAGGATTAAGGGTTCCAATCCTCGTTACACCAAACGCATTCGCTCTTTTAGTCACACAGGCATCATAAGGTGAAAATCAATCCCACTATTCGTTGATAAAAGAGTAGCCCAAGAGTTAGCGGTAGATGGTGATGACTAGCTGCTTTCCCTGCAGTCTTACATCGCTAAATTATGGACGGCTAACGTAGATAACCCTTTTGTAGTTTTGCACAAAATTCAAAATAAACCAATCATATATTTCTAGTGTTGAAATGATAGAAAGTAAACAATCTTCAGGCTGCAAGTTTTATTGTTTTGAAAAATATCTGTAATTATCAATAGATTATCACAGTGCATATTATATGGTCATGAGTGGCATTAAGATTTCTATTTACATTCATCTACTCAAATGAGATATTTCGGAAACTGTACTTAAAAGTATTTTACACGATTTATTTTTGTACAATATTTCGTTGTAGCTCGATGCTCTGGCATTCTTGCTGTTTCCAACCTTTCTGTTGAAGCGCCACCTAGGACAAGCAGTGTGAAACAAAGTTTACTTGTGAAGCTTTCGGTATTCAGTTGGTGCAGTCACACTTAAGATCGTGAGTACGGGAGTTTCGGGCGCGTCAACGTTGCTTTTACTGCTACAAGCACAATCCACCCGTTTTCCATTTGAGCAACACAGTCGTGTAAACGGTTCGAAAAATGTTCGGTGGTTGTCGTCGTCATTCTAACCGTGTTTGTGTGAAAGTGTTAAACAGAAATTTGCTCTGTTAGTTTAAAATAATATACAATACTTAAAAGAAAAAAAAAAGATAAATAACATGTAGATTTATTTTACAATATTAATCAAACATTGATTAGTTAGCACCGTTGATATATACCAGCGGAAGCGAAACGCTAATGGAAAAGCGTTATACAAGATAACTGTTGCGGTATGAATCGAAACAATTTCATCCAATTTACTGATAATTTCACAATATCTGAACTAAAGTGCTTTTTTTTTTTTCTATCACGGTGGTATAAAGCTCCATAAGAGACTGCTTGAAGTCTGTGCCGTGTAGCTCTACATGATATTAAAACTCTTGCTGTATTACATGAAGTAAACTGTTTTTTGTATTGATAGATGACGTTTATGCTGGCCAATGTTTTACTCTTTTAGAAGAACAAGTTTTAACAAGGTATGAAAATGTTAACATTTATTTTTCTTTCCAGTCTCTTAAAACTTATTTCACAAGTCAGCATCTTCCTAAAGATTGAGGAATAAAATGGGCAATATATGATGTTGAAAAGTGTGAACCACACAAACTATGTTACGAGTTATCTATTAAACAGAGATTCTTATGCATGAAAATTTAGTTTTAGAATTTTAGTATTCATATTTTCCATCTTTATTTATTTGTTTGTTTTTTATAAGCAGACACTTGCAAAGTAAACAAAACAGTGGCCCTTGGCAAGGATGTTTCTATACAATATTCCGTTCTCTACTGAGTATTGGAGATAACTCTGGTGATCATTTTCTTTTACTAATAACTATGTAACTACTTACTAGTAAGCACTGAAGATTAATATGTTGATGATAGTGTCAATCGTTTTGTAAGTGCCTGTTGTTGAACAATGCAAGACACAAAGAAATTTTTACACTCCTTAGAAGCACGTAATTTAGAATAACTTAACATAGAAGAGGCAAATGAATAGATATTATAAATCAATCCAAACTACCAGCAATTATCAGTTTAGTAGAATATACTCTCTTGAATCACGCTTTGATAAAGCGTCTACATTGTTGATTTTAATGTAAAATGTAGACGTTGAATATTATTTCTAATAAATTTAAGAAGAGCTTTCACCAAATGTTAATATGAAGTTTTATTGAGAATTAAATCAATTTACGAAGGTGAAAGAAAAAATAAGTATGGAATAATATCAGTTAAATTCCCCTGGTGACTCAACAGTGAACTTGAAGACTTATAACGTTAAAGTTCGATTTCTTGAGCTGGAAGCAACTCATATAACCCATTGTGTAACTTTGCACTTAAAATAAACAAATTATAAAAATAGATAACTGTGCGTATAGTATGAACAAGATCTACAATGACTTGAAAGGTTAGGGAAATTGTTTCTTATTTCCTTTTTGAGGGGGGGAGGATGATGTTGGGAAAGCCTAAGAAATTCAATTTTCGCTATAAAAACTGTCACATAATAAGAGAAGGATACTGGAATGCCATGAGAGGTACACGAAGTCACGTAGTTATTATACGATACAGTGGAAGCTATCTGTTTCACATCGGTTATAATCCATCACTACTTTTGTTGAATAAACGACTTTAGTGCATTATATTGGTACAATTTATTGGTTACCTACGTTGTATATTATGCAGGTTTTTAACTTTAATATTTTTTCCAAGATTGTAATTTACAATATAAGTGTAAAATTAGTTGATTATTTTAATGATTAATGGCAGAATGCCGTATTGTACCATTATTTTCATATCTTGGCCATTAGATATATATATAATAGTATCTAGAGTTACTAACTTACACGGAATGCTAGTTTTAGTTTCCTTGGCAATAAGTTTTCCTTCTTCGTTGTTAGTGATATAGCTACACAATGGGATATATGTCCTATGTCCCTCCCGCATGAATAGTATCATAATTTTAACGTGATAAGCCTTCAAGCTTACCATTTATCTAGAAGAAACAATGCCGAAAGAGAATGAATGTCAAAAGAACTTATCAACTGTTTCTGCATATATGTTTTGAAGTCAATTACACGTTTCGTAATGAATTATCCAGTAAAGCATCTGAAAGTTCATTTCAAAAACGAGAATGAAGCAACTCCTTTCGAACTTAACAACTTGAACATCTCGCATTGGATGATGATGCCTCTAAAGTTACAACTGTATGTCTTTCACTTTAATGCCAGTCAATTGTAAGACCGGTTCCTAGACAGTACAACTGTTAATCATTTTAAAGCAAACAGTTCTGAATTGGCTTATTGTGTGTCTTGCAGTTTAGCTTTATGCTTTTGCGATATTATGTCACGATTACGTTGTCTGTTTCGACAAGTCATGAAAAAGTCTAAAAGGAAAGATAGACAATGTTTATTTATTTCTTTTTGCAGAAAATGTGTGTGTTTTGTATAGAAAAGCCACATTGGGCTCTCTCATATGTCACTGAGGGAGGATCTAACCCCCGGGTTTAGCGTTGTAACTTCGTAGACTAATTGCTGTCCCACCGGGGGACTTGCGGAAAGCATTTACTAATGACCCTTTTATGAAGTTCAAGAGACTATCCCTTGCCCTTCTGAAATGTTACAAGATGGACGGGTCTTGTAAACCACAGTTTCCTGAGTAAGCTGAAGGATGAGTTGTGGTATAATAAAGATAGAAATATTCAAGTTAGTCCAGCAGAGGACACCGAAAATTGTCTTAACTGTAAGTAAAGCATGAAAACCAGCAAACTTATAGGTTCTTGTATGATAGAAATATTCAAGTTAGTCCAGCAGAGGACACCGAAAATTGTCTTAACTGTAAGTAAAGCATGAAAACCAGCAAACTTATAGGTTCTTGTATGATAGAAATATTCAAGTTAGTCCAGCAGAGGACACCGAAAATTGTCTTAACTGTAAGTAAAGCATGAAAACCAGCAAACTTATAGGTTCTTGTATGAAGATTTATGTGAAAACAAGATTCATCGCAGATCGTGTCTCAACAAAACTACCATTTTGGATTCCAATATGGCTACCATCGAAAACTATCATATTCAACCACTCGCTTCAAATGCATATAGAGATGTCATATAAATATGTAAAGATTGGCTTACATGTGACTTTTAATGTAGAACTTCGCGTAAAACCAAGACCCACCGCGAATCTTATCTCAAGCAGCTGCTATTGTGAATTACATCAAGACCACTATCGCAAACCAATATAACTATAAGCTTTTTATTTTCGTAGTAGTGTCATCCAAGTGTTTAAACATATGTTGTCTTGGCCAGTGAATTTGGTTTTAATGCTTAAATAAATAGCTCATTATAATTTTAAAACGCGCTGCTAACCATTACTAGTTTGCTACTATATCCGAAAATCAAGTGGACAACAACAGCAAATTCGTAAACAAAGCATTTAGTTATTATTAACCTGCAGGAGGCTGAATTGTTCAGTTTCATTGCTCTTGATAAACAAAGGCTCGTCCCGTGCAATCATACGGAGGCAAATATCAGTCTCATAGTCCTTTCAACCAATGAAGTATACATTAAAGTAATGATCAGAACAATGAACATCGATGTTGTAGTTCTAGCATTAGTCCATATACTCAAGTTACACATCCAGGAGCTATGAACTGCCTTGCAGTTGGCAAAACGTCCTCATGCATCTCTGTATATAGCATTTTCACTAATCTTGGTACACGCACATGCAAGACATTCTTTCATGTTTTCATGGGTTGTCACAGGCTCAGTCTTCCCTGGATGAGAAAAACACTGCATTTGAGACAATGAAGACTTTTCCTATTGTAAAAACAATATTTTCAAAATTTTCATAAGCACCAACAGAAACTCATGCAGGAAGATCTTTTATTAATATAATGGTTCAGTATATTAACGTACAACTAAACTTGCCTAATTTGAATGTGAACTAACCCCACCCAGCACTCTCTACCTAAGGCAAATATCCTTCTAATGCGGGCTGTTCATGAACACTGTGTATGAAGAGCTGCTTACCAGACTAGTCATATATGGGGGCAATCACTAATACCAGAACAGGATGTACCGACAGGATGTATGAGTGGATTTGTGATAAAAAAATCAAGGATGAACATTTTTTAAGACAATCCTACCAGAGGCTGTCAACTCTGGAAATGAGTTCATCTGTGCTCCTGATCCTGCAACAAATAAGATCAAGAACATCACCAAAGGATAATCGGCTTTGTCTGTGGTTTAGAAAATGTCAAATAAAACAACAACAACAGGGTATCCTCAATATTCGCAAAAATTGAAATTTCTTTAGACAAAATTAGAGTAAATTAACTCATGAGACTTTTCTAAAACCTTTCTATGTATATATTTTTGTATGGCAGCAATACAAAGCGCGAGGATCGCGTATACCCGATTTGGTTTTATTAGTCATCAGAATATCTACCAGTCTATCATCCAACTGAAATTGTTTTAGGCAGGATTAGAGTAAATTAATCTATGAGATCTTGAGTTTGGTCAAATAAAACAATCTAGAGAGTTTGAACTCCTGAGTCTAAAACTGTGATTAGATCTCAAATCGGGCAAGAGAAGACGGAGCTATGAAAAATTTGTACTTGAAAAAACTATGCGAGTATAGGTTTGTTTGTTTTCTTGAATTTCACGCACAGCTGCAAGAGGGCTATCTGCGCTAGCCGTCCATAATTTAGCAGTGTAAGACGAGAGGGAAGACAGCTAGTCATCACCACCCACCGCCAAGTCTTGGGTTGCTCTTTTACGAACGAATAATGGTATTGACCGTGAAATTATAACGACCTCCCGGCTGAAGAGGCAAGCATGTTTAGTGCAACAGGGCTTAGAACCCATGACTCTTAGATTAGGAATTGAGCGCCCTAATCACCTAGTCATGCTGGGCAAACAAGAAGAGAGCTAAAAATCAGCTGGAAGAAGAAACGTATCTGAGGAAAATGAAAAAAAAAATCGCTTTCAAAAGGGTAGCTGATTACTGTCGCTTAGTTATCTCTGGAAACTATAGTTTGTAACTGATTACTGTCGTTTAGTTATCTCAGGGAACTATAGTTTGCAACTGATTACTATCGTTTAGTTATCTCAGGAAAGCATAGTTTTTAACTGATTACTATCGTTTAGTTATCTCAGGAAACTATAGTTTGTAATTATTGAATAGATATTATAAAAGATAATATGGTAACGCGAAAACAACTAATGAAGCGAATAAGAATACCTGAAAATCATGAAGTAATGGTTAAGTAAATCTATGGTAAATGGTAAATATATTTTGTTTCCACGTCAAAGTATGGTAGCGTAAAGCAATTTTGTTATGGATATTGTAAACGCAAGCTGCGTTAACACTTCCACGTTCCAATCGTGAAAATTAACAGTATATGATATCCAGTTTCTTCAGTTAAGGTGGAAAAAATTCGGAATATTTGATCACTAATATATGAAGCTTGATTCGAAGCGTGTACATTAAGCTGATGTACGTGACACCATGATGTATCAAGATGTATGCACACGTGCTAAGTACTCACTTTACTTTGTTCAGCTTTAGACATGTTTATTATTTTTAATCTACAGTTTTAATTTCCCTTTGTATCTTTCACAATTCCGAGTTAACGTGTTAAAAGTGTATGCCCTTGGAACCAGTTATTACAAATGACATACTCAAGATGTCAATATATGGGTGACATTTTAATCGAGGGATATAATACGAACATGTATAATCATTACGAAAGAAAATAAAATTTGTAACCAGAGAAAAAAAATTTAATTGGAGCATTTAAATCACTTTTTTTTAAACGACGATAACTACAAAAACCGTCGCACCAAACATGCTTATCCTTTCAGCCGGGGAGGCGTTATAATGTAACGGTCAATCCCACTATTCGTTGGTAAAAGAGTAGCCCAAGAGTTGGCGGTGGGTGGTGATGACTATCTGCCTTCCCTCTAGTTTTACACTGAAAAATTAGGGACAGCTAGCGCAGATAGCCCTCGTGTAGTTTTGCGCGAAATTCCAAAACAAACAAAACTGCAAAAAATGAACAGAAAATAATTTTTATTTTCATGTTAGTAACCTATACGATTGCCTAAGGCTAAATACTATTTATATGAAAACACGGTATTACTTATTTAATTTAATAATTAACTAATACCGTTTTACATTTTTTTTTTGTCTACTAATTTTCTGCCGTCTGATACATAATTTCTGAGAAGGATTGTGTGTAATCGCAGAAACCAGAGTCGATCCTGGATATTGTTAGAAAGAATACAAAATGATTAGTAATTAGGCTTGGAATGTCGCATATCTTATAAATTATTAAACGATTAATATATGATAGGCACCAATTTAACTGGGCCCGGAATGGTCAGGAGGTTAAGGCGTTCGACTCGTAATCTGAGGGGCGCGGGTTTGATTTCCCGTCCCACCAAACATGTCCGTCCTTTCAGCCGTCAGGGCGTTATGATGTCACGATCAATCCCACTTTTTATTAGTAAAAGAGTAGCCCAAGAGTGGGCGGTGGGTGGTGATGACTAGCTGTCGTCATTTTAGTCTTACACTGCTCAATTAGGGACGGCTAGCGCAGGTAGCCCTCGTGTAGTTTTGCGCGAAATTCCAAACAAACCAAACCAAAACAGTTCGGCAAAATTAAGCGCCATTTTGTTGTTGGTATATTGAATAAATAATGTAAAACATACGGTTTATTTCTCTAGCACCCAATTAAAATATAAAAGTACCAAATTTTTAGCTCTACCTCCTTAAACATGGTTTATTTCATATCTCGTTTGAACAGTTCAAGAATTGACTATCGGGGTTGTCGTCACAGAAGAAACTTATAATAAAAAAGATGACGTTCTAATTTAGTTTATCTTTCCGTTAACTTGTTTCGATTTCCACAGGTCTGCAGATTTACTCTTGTAACGGAATTATTTTCTGCTAAACTGTACAATAGTTTCACTCAAGAGGAATGCCAGTTTATGTCAGTAATGGTTATTTCTAAGTCAACTTGATTTATTTTTCAGAAAAGTTGAAGCAATGGCGTTGTATTAGTCAAACTAATAAATAAATCCATTGTAAGTTGTATATTCTCTAACCACAGTCCATCTTCTGAGATACTAAGAGTCAAGACGTCGAATCTTCAAAAATTAGTAACAGTATTATTGAAATGCCAATTCTGTCTTCCGGTAAGCTAGCAGTAAGTTTACACTAAAATCTGGGGTTTGATTCCCCGCTATGAACAGAGCCCAGACAGCTCATTGTGTAACGTTTAATATTCTTTGATCAATTTCCCGTTTCTTGAGGTAGTTGTGGTTGATACTACATTTACCATATGCTTGTTTTGTTTGTTTGTTTTTTGGAATTTGGCACAAAGCTACTCGAGGGCTATCTGTGCTAGCCGTCCCTAATTTAGCAGTGTAAGACTAGAGGGAAGGCAGCTAGTCATCACCACCCACCGCCAACTCTTGGGCTACTCTTTCACCAACGAATAGTGGGATTGACTGTAACATTATAACGCCCCCACGGCTTGGAGGGCGAGCATGTTTGGCGCGACTCGGGCGCGAACCCGCGACCCTCAGATTACGAAGCGCACGCTTTAACGCGCTAGGCCATGTCAGTCCCTTACCATATGCAAGAAGAATATTCGTTTCTTTGACTTTGCTATTTGTCTTGTGTGGCTACAGGTAGAAGTATCCATTACTCCATTTAATATTTGTTTTACGTTTGTTACGTTTATAAGTAATTCATCTGATTTTTACACTTAACACAGTAATTACCTGAAGTAAATATTTCTGACCAATTTAATGCAACTTTAAGTTGGTTTTGCAGACCAAGGGTGTGATCCATCTTTATAACAATGAGTTATTTATTTAGTTTTCTTTCACTAGAGACTATTCGAAATCTCCTTCCTGCATCAGGTCTTTTAATAATCAGTTACTTTTTTTGACGACTTTTATTAATGTAATATATAATACAACTTGGGTACGATGTAAAGCTATCCAACAATATTCTATTGGTTACTGTTGAACTGGAGTATGAAGGAGTTACAGTGTAGAGCTGCTTGGCTGAACATACATATTTTACTCTGAGATGCTGAAAATATAAGGAGCTTCTAAAAGCAGCTTCCGTGCTGCTAACTCAATTTAGGAGGCTCTGGGGACTTGTCCCCCAGAAAATTAATAATGTAATTTACTGTTGCTAAATAAGTCAGGTATGTAAAAGGGGAGCTGCTACAGCATCGGTTTCGACCTTTGCTGTTAAACTCTTTTAGTAATTAACTGATGCTATATGGGCAACAATTACTTGTAAGTATATAACACAGTGAGTGACACTTTAATTGTATTCCTTGTTGAAGCTCTTCTCTCAAATAACCAACACTTCTGTAAATCATGTACGTGTCGTTAATAAGAGGTATTACATAAATACGAAAGTCACATTCCCGTATTCGTAAAGAATAATGCTTGTGTATACCGAAGTAGTTTTTTGATTTGCTTATAACCTCATGTGTACTCGATAAATTACGAGTTCATTTCTAACGAGGCAATATTTTTATGTCTTCTGGATGTTTCTCGAAGTGAAAAAAAAAGATTACACTTATTTTTAACTATAACTTGAATTAATGGTTGCCAAATGAAAAAAGAAAACAAATGCCAATTGTGAGTCCTAAAACTTGTTTGAAGCCTAGACAGGCTTGCACTTTTCGCGATGTACGAGCGTACAGGTGAGTGTACAAACAAATTCTCCGCCCCTTCCTAAGGTTATACGAAGTTCTATCCGATGACTTTTCTTGTGGGCCCGGTGTGGTTACAGTACCTGAACTATAAATCAGAGAATTCTTAATACACGACTACACTTTAGGATCTTGGATGTGCTATAAGACTGACGGTCAAATCACATTTCTGATCAAAAAAGAATAGCACAACAGCTGGTGGTGATTGTTCTTGACTAGTTTCTTTCTCTCTGACCTATCAGCTCAAATTTATGCATTGATACAAACAAATAACTGTTGTGTGAATGTGGGCGAAAGTTTCGAAACAAAGACTTCCCGTGTTACTATTAGCCCCTCGCCTAGTACAGGGGTAAGTCTACGGATTTACAACGCTAAAATCAAGGGTTCGATTCCCCTCGATGGGCTCAGTAGATAGCCCAATCTGGCTTTGCTATAAGAAAACACACACACCTTTGTTATTAATTTAATTGGCTACTGTATAAGGAAATTTTATATGTTAAGGTTAGATAAAGCTTAATCTAACGATGTTCATTAAGTATTACAGACTTAAAATGTTGGTCCAATATTTTTCTACCTATTTATATTTAAACTGACATATGATAGTATTTAATAAATTCATACAATTCATAAAACTGAAGAATTCGTCAATTATCTGTTTTTCGAAAAGCGACATCTAACAGTATTGTCATATATTTGATTTATAGCTCGTAGAATGACTCAGTATACCTGTTTAAAATCAAGAACAATCAAACGTTCTAATTTGATTACAATTTTATAACCCTTTTGAAATTAGGGTAAAAACAACGAATACTTGACCAGTGTCTAAAGTCTAAACTTTACCCTGTTGAAATTAGCGTAAAAACAACGAATACTTGATCAGTGTCTAAACCTTTATTATTAATCACCAATATAAGTATTTAATGAAATACTTTTTTGTCATTAATGCTGATTTAATACATCTCTGGGTATGTCTGGATCAGGTAAATGAAACATTAGATATTAATGATTCTATGAATTATCTAAAGCTTAGGTTTGAAAACAAAGGAGAAATAAATTAAAGCTGTCTCTTTGTATGTGTCTGTCAGGGATAAGCCAATTATTATAAGCATAACGTTTATATACACTAGGGTCTCTAGTAGCAATAAATAATTCGTAAAGGAAGGAAATGGTCTTTAATATCTACACAGTTTATTCAAAGTCTTATATAAATATTTCAAAATATCTGGTGATATATCAATTTTGAAAATGTCACCAGAAACAAAGATGTATAAAACCACTCTGTATCTGTTTACGGTATAAAGCCTTATGTATTTAAATTGTTATTATTTGAAGACAAGATGTTAAGCCACCTAACTTTCACAGGAGACGGCTATCTGTAAGTTAGTTCACATTTCGTTATAAACTTGTTACCTTCAATGCATCATTGTTTGTTTTTGTTTTTTTAATTTCGCACAAAGCTACTCGAGGGCTATCTGCGCTGGTATTATTGTTAAGGTGGTTTAAACTGACATTACAGGAGATTAAAAAGAAATGTCAAATTTCCATGATTTTGATGATTATTTATGAAATTACGTTGATACAATCATTAGTGTATGCTGATATATATATATGTGTAATGGCCGTAATGGGAGGTTTGTTTGTTTGTTTTTTGAATTTCGTGCAAAGATACACGAGAGCTATCTGCGCTAGCCGTCCGTAATTTAGCAGTGTAAGACTAGAGGAAAGGTAGTTAGTCATCACGATTCACCGCCAATTCTTAGGCTACTCTTTTACCAACGAATAGTGGGATTGATAGTCACATTATAACGCTGCCACGGTTGAAAGGGCAATCATGGTTGATGCAACGAGGATTCGGTCCCGCGACCCTCGGATTACGAGTCAAATGCCTTCATACACTTGGCTGTGTCGGGCCCTTTCAACGTAGAAATGACAACGAAAGATATTAGTATACAGCTAAGCTTTTCGGAATTTCATGGTGGGATTTACTGTGTTTTGTCGGTAATTTTAAACAAATTATCATACTCTGGAACCTGAGTGTTACATTTTACGACGACCACCGTTTCTAGAGTAAGTAACAATAGAATCTTTGTTTCTTCAGAACCGAACTTTTAGAATATTTTAATAATTTTAAGGTTTGTTTGTTTTTAAGTATAAAGATACACAATGAGCTGATTGTGCTTTGCCCATGACAATTATTAAACCACTGTTTTTAGGGTTGTAAGCTTCAAACTTACCAATGAATTTTAAGTGCTGTAATGGTAATTTTATTATTTATTTCTCATAAATAATATAATGTTTCTGAAGTGGTTTCTGTTATTTTTTATGTCTTGTTAGTATGTTTTAAACGAACTGCATCTTCAAACACATTTAACATTTTGAAAACAACTGCACAGGTTTGAATGACACATTGTATTTTTTATATGTTAAACAAATTAATCAGGACAAAAAAGAAAGATGAACTAATCCTGTTCTACACGAATGGAGATCCGGTTTGGTTAGATCACGAAGGTTAATTAATTGAAAGTGAAAAGAAGCCCGTGTCTCAGGACCATAGAAAACAATCAAAGTGCGACAATAAGAAAATAAATAAATAAAAGAACTTGAGTAGTTTTAACGAAACTCGACCTAAACCTTTTCAATACATTAATCTTCACTATCTAGCTATCATAGAAGCCTTGGGCTTACAAAACAGCCAGTGATGATGGCTTACCTGAGCCAGAATTGTTCACTCTGGGAACAATGTGGCAGTAGATCAACTTGCACTGCAGTCTTTAGAAGATTACAATAATGTATAGGCTCAAAGTAATATGGTTATAGGGTCCTGGAAATTGCCTAGTTGTATTATGTATTACAATATACAGTTTGACAGTTTCGTTCGAAACTCTTAATTAACAGCACCAGTCGGTCTTTATTACCCTTGAGGCATCTTTTAATCGTGGAAGATATTTTCCAGCTGGTAGACCTCACAGTACGTGTAGTGATGTCGGGACTGGTAGCTGCATAAAAAAAAAAAAAAAAAAAGTTGATAATAATAATTTAATTCGGTATATTTTAATATTTTTTTTTTAAGTAAACGATGTCATTACTAGAAATAATGTACTAAAAATAACTTCATTAAGACCTAAACTATTTGATAATTTCAACGTGAAAAGTACCGTTTGTGACATATGGGTTGAACGGACAGATAAGGGACCCATAGAGTTATGGAATAGCCATGCATAGTTATGAACTGTTGTAAAAAGTGAGGGCAGCAGCACCCGCCGTCTCAATGGATTCGTTCGTCTCTTTGAAATAATAATGTGATTAATTGTCTATTGTATATTGCGTCCAGAATTGAAAGTTTGGAGGTGTTTATCACGTTTCCAACCTTGGAGCTTTCGATCATCAGCCTGGTACTAACCATTAAGCCACAATGAATTTAAAGCATTAACCACGAACTATTTTATCGCTTTATATTAGTTTGATGAAGTTTCAAAATTCAGAAATTTAGAAATTTCAGTATGTGTTGTCGGCTCTACGGTGAGATTAATTGCACTTTATTAAAGCACAGATTATTTATAAACTAGAAGTAAATTACTTGGTCTATTTAGAAATACAAGAAATTCAGGTGAACAAACAACTGCAGGAGTTGATGATATTTTCAAATAAACAAAACAGCTCCAGGAAATGTTGAGTTATTCAGATAAACAGAATCATTTCAGCGATTGACAAGTTCTTTAAATAATCAGAAAATTTTCAAGTGTTGATGTGCTAATAATAGAAAAGAAGAGTTTCAAGAGACAAATTGATTTAATTTTCATGATACGTTTTGCACTGTCTCCCGGTATGTTTGTCTGTTTTGTGGAATTAAACACAAAGCTATCTGTATTCTGCCAACCACGGGTATCGAAACTCGGTTTTTAGCGGTGTGAGTCGGTAGACATACTGCTGAGCCTCTAGGTGGCTCTTTCGGTAGGATAGCAATAAGTCTATGGATTTACAACGATGAAATTAGGAGTTCAATTTCTTTAAGTCGACACAGCAGGTAGCCCCATGTGGCTTTGCTATAACACACACACGCACGTTCTGTACAGTATTCTAAGTTTAGGAATGAAATTAAAGTTTATTTTATTTCAATTTACAGCTTGTTAACATATCAACACTTAACAAGTGGTTAATCTTGGGTACTTGAAACTGATCGCACCGGTGATCGAAACGCTGTACTTGTTTTAATATCTAAATACTACTTACTGTAAACTATAAAAATTGTAATAAAAGACACTTTATCAGCAAGTAAACTCAAAACTAAACGGAATCAAAACTTATTTTTGTTGTAGTTAAAATCACAAAAGCAGATAAATAAAATTAAAAACCCTAATAACACCACGTGATCTGGAAGGTCCACCTGCTGGAAGTATTCCGCTTATCCGATTTCTTTAATGTTTAAATACACATACATTCTGCAGATATTAAAATTTTGTTGAAGTGAGTTAGGAAAAACCAGCCAATGTATACATGTAGGGTTGCACAATTTATTTGATTGTAATAAATATTGTATTTAATATTATATGTTTAATAACATAATGCAATATTTGCAGTCTTCTACTGATTTAGTGCTAATTTCCTGACTTTATAAGCTGATTGGATATTCACAATTTTTTTTTTTTTTCTTCACAGGCTAAAATATATGCAGAAAAAGTCATAGTGAAGTTACATGCAGGTGACATTGAAAATCCGAGAAAAATATCGTATATAGTAAGGTCAGCAATATAATCTTAATATTCGGAGGATACATTGTATTGATACAAACAGGAGGGTAACTTAAGTACCAGAAAGATACATCGTACTGGCATGAGCAGCAGGCTAAATCAGATACTCGGTAGATACACCGCGAAGATAGGCTAAGATGGGTGAACTGAATACTCGTACGATACACCACAATCACATGATCATCAGGATAAACTAAATACTCATAAGATATGCCGTGGTGACATGACCAGCAAGATTAAGTGAATACGCGAAGGATTCATGCCACCAGTAGAAGGATAAATTGCCTTAAATATCTGAAAACCTCTTTCCTTGAGAACAACTCTTAAATATCTGGAATCTCCTTTCGCATTTCCCTTTTGGGAAAAGAACTCTAATCTCGGCGCCATCATGTTGGAGCAAGACAATGCAATTAACTGGCAAGAACGTTGTCATGAACTGGAATACTCATTACAACGATTTCGTGATCAAGCAACAAGGATACGAGAACTGCTTAAAGAAAAGGTATGACATAAATAAAGTAATTTTAAGGTATCGTAAAAAACTAGTATAATACCTTCTTTGTCTATGAATAACAAATGCTGTTTTGAAATTACTTTTACTGTTGTTTTTTTTCAAATACCTTGTAGCAGTTTTCGATGGATTATTGGATTATGTTTATCAAGTATCTATTGAATGTTTGATGAAAAAGATTTTAAATAATATGTGCACACAACTTAGAAAAGGTATACAATTAAATAATTACCAGATGCGATTTTCTTCAATTGATTAGTTGAACAATAACGAGCAAAAGATAAACGCATTAAAATGTAAAAACAAAACTGAAACTGACAAATGAATAATGGTTCTGGTTAGCAGAACTCGTGATTCTCTTTTCGAAGTTGAAAACTTATCGTTTGGATCTTCGAGCTCAAGAAACTCTTCTTTCTCACTTATTTTGTGGTAACGTATCGTAGATATATTTGTTTAAACGTGGATTATTATATGACTTTATCGTTTCATGAGATTACATGCAAGATTATGAGTATATATCAGTTCATCCCTTAAGTAATGTCTGATTTTAGGATCAGAAAAAGAGAAAGGATTTCAAACGCTTTTAATGTTATTTAATCAATAATGCATGTTCCATTATTATTAATTATTTCCTGCCAATGATTCACAAGCTTTTGAATGCTACTTCTATAAAATTCTTGGGGCTTGGAGGAAAAGAATGTAGAGAGGGTAGTTTTGACATCTTCATGTGTTCTAAGTTCTTTTCACCAAGATAGTTCTGCAAACTTTGGAATGGATGATAATCAGATGGGGCAAGGTCTGGAGAATAAGGAAGACGTGGAAGTTTCTCCCAGTCTAGCTCTTCAATCTCTACAGATGTGATCCTTGCTGTATGGGGTCGTGCATTGTCTTGGTGTAACACGACACCTTTCACGATTGATCAAAGCAGGCTTCTTTTCTTTCAGTGCAACATTCAAACATTCTAACTGTTGACAAAGAAGTATGATGCAATCGTTACATTAAGTGGTAGTAACTCAAAGTTGATCACACCAACAATATCCCGCCAAACACTTAGCAAGACTTTCCTAGGGTGGAGGTCCATTTTGGGCTGTGTTTTAGCCAGTTTACCTACACTGAGCCATTGTTTGCGGCGCTTAACATGTTTATAACATATCCATTATTCATCTCTAGTTACTAACCTGCCCAAAAAAGGTGAGTTATGTTCACGAGAGTGTAAAGAAGTGCAAATGTTCACTCGTGCTCTAAGGTTGGCTTCTGTAAAAATCATGGGGACTCATTTTCCAAGTTTTGACACCTTTCCAAGCTGTTGCAGATGACGGTGAACTGTTGAATGGGTTGAATTAAGCTTCTGTGCAAATTTTGCAACTGTTACAGAACAATCTTCATCAAATATAGCCAGCAGCAAGTCATCATTAAACTCAACAGGGCGACCTGAACGTGGCGCATCACTTAAGCTGTAGTCACCTAATCCGAAATTCTGAAACCACCCTTCACATTTTCTTTCATTGAGAGACTCCCCACCATAAACACCTTGAATGTTTCGTGTAGTTTTTACTTCACTATTGCCTTTTTTAAACTCACAAAGCATTATATGCTTAATGTGCTCCTCAGACACATCCATCTTCATAAGGGTTTGTTTGATTAATGAGCTGAAAAAGTGAAGGTAGTTTTTTAATGTGTCTGAACACTTTTATACACATCCTACTACATATTTTAGTCATTAAAACCTTCTACAAACACAAAAATGATTATGCATTTTCTGTATTAAATTTTAGGACATTACTTATGGATGATGTGATATAAACGTTCCTGGTCCCGAATTTAGCAGTGTAAGACTAGAGGAAAGGCAGCTAGTCATCACCGCCAACATTTGGGCTACTCTGTTACTAACGAATAGTGGGATTGAATGTAACATTATAACGCCCACACGGCTGAAAGGGTGAGCATGTTTAGTGTGACGGGGATTTGAACCCGCGACCCTCGGATTATGAATCGAGTGCCTTAACCATTTGGCTATGCTAGGCCGCGTATTATGATAAGGTTTAAATTATTACAGTATACCTTAGCTGCCCGTGGTTTATATTCGTAATGATAGTTCAATATGCTGCGGAAATCACTAGTTTGTATATATGTAATTCAAAGCTACTGGGTACGATATAGTGTACTGGGCTGACAGTGGTTAGATTTAAATATTTCAATGAAATGCAGTGAGACAGTGTGATTTCTAATAGTAATAAATAACTGAGACAGTGTGATTTCCAATAGTAATAAATAATTGAGACAGTGTGATTTCTAATAGTAATAAATAATTGAGACAGTGTGATTTTTAATAGTAATAAATAACTGAGACAGTGTGATTTCTAATAGTAATAAATAACTGAGACAGTGTGATTTCTATGTTCTTCTTTTCTGTTAATATAAACCCACCGACTGAAAACTGAGTCGGTTTAGATCAAGTGTTTGGTTGGTTGGAAGTGAAGTGACTGTGCGTTAGTGTTTACTGTTTTGAAAGTTCTGAAAAATTAAATAAACATTTAACCACATTATGGATAGAGGAATCCGGTTGTGAAGTTATTATGTATTATTTAAAGCGGGAAATTATTTCCACTAAGTTAGTTGTTAATGCTACTAATACGGCTGGAGTATCTACTGTTCTCTTAGGAATTCATAATAATGACCGAAAAATTCGTTACGTATAATCTCATTTATCTACGTAATTGAAATTAATGAACGACATTCCATAATCATAAATCCACTTAATGGCTCTGTGATGTTCCCGTTAGAGTGTTATTGCTTACGTACCTGTTATGCTGATCTAATTTTTCATTCTTTGTTTGAGGTGTTTTATTAGTATTAAATTTTCACATTTAAAGCATATTTAAAGCTCTTCTTTAAATGAAAATTAAGTTAACTAATACTTTTGTATTCTATAATTTTGTCTTCAGTCTTAAACAATTAATCACTTTGTTGATTTTAAAATAATTGTTCAGGATATTATATCATCATAATATTTAACTTTTTTATTGTTGTTATCTTACACTACAGTTTGGTTGCAATTTTGGAAAGCATTGCTTCTATCTTTGAAAATAAAAGTTTATAATAGTTGGGTTAACCACGTTTCTTGATTAGAATCATTGTAAATCCAAAGAAAGTTTTGTTGATTGATATATCGTGAACACATATGCAAAAAGGAGTTTGAAGCCAATTAATTTGATAACTGAGATGTTGATTCGTATTAACTCATTCTGTTGCATTCAAGATGTTTATATTTAACAATGTTGAATGTCGTCGGTGTCTGGGTACATACCCTGGAGGGTCAGGTTCTCTATGACCTCTTCCTCCTCCCCGTACTTATATTCTTGGCTGATTGATATTTATGACTGTGAACTGAATTTTATTTGGTCCTTTTCAGGACAATGTCCATGTATTTTGGCTCGTACACAGTTTTTATTCTATTAGCAAAATGTCAAGTTTGTTGGTGGCATTGTTTTTAATACATAAATAAAGAAACTATAAATATTTTTTAATTTTTATTTAAAGTTTATATTTTTTATTATTATTTAAAGTTTTTATATTTTATTTATTTATTTTTATATTTGAAATATAAGTTAACTGGGGAGAGATATTTAGGACTAGCTTCACCATGTATGAGGTACCTGTCTAGTTCGCATAGTAATTCGTTTTTAATCCAATTCTTATTGAAGTACATAATTGTAATATGTAGGAGTCTATCTGGTATGGTTGGTATGTTCGAGTATTTGTGAATGAATTGAGATGATATAGTTCTTGGAACTCTGTATGCAGTTGTGAGGAGTGTGTTTTGGATTGTTTGTAGTTTAGTTTTAATTATTTTATTGCTTACAGTTATTCAGTTATCCATGCTGGAGCTACATAATCTATTACAGGTCTAATATATGTTTTATAGATTTTTAGAATGCTATCTATAGATGCTCCACTGTTTTTACCAGTTA